>NC_083429.1:56153997-56258997 GCF_020745735.1 Hemiscyllium ocellatum
CCCTCCCCTCCCTGGACCTCTCCACCTCCATTAATGACGACCGACTTGACACTGACATTTTTTACAAACCCACTGACTCCCACAGCTACCTGGATTACACCTCTTCCCACCCTACCTCCTGCAAAAATGCCATCCCGTTTTCCCAATTCTTTCATCTCTGCCGTATCTGCTCCCAGGAGGACCAGTTCCACCATAGAACACACCAGATGGCCTCCTTTTTTAGAGACTGCAATGTCCCTTCCCAAGTGGTTAAAGATGCCCTCAAACCCATCTCGTCCACATCCCGCACCTCCGCCCTCAGACCCCACCCCTCCAACCGTAACAAGGACAGAACGCCCCTGGTGCTCACCTTCCACCCTCCAACCTTCGCATAAACCAAATCATCCGCCAACATTTCCGCCACCTCCAAACAGACCCCACCACCAGGGATATATTTCCCTCCTCACCCCTTTCCACCTTCTGCAAAGACCATTCCCTCCGTGACTACCTGGTCAGGTCCACGCTCCCCAACAACCCACCCTCCCATCCTGGCACCTTCCCATGCCACCACAGGAACTGTAAAACCTGTGCCCACACCTCCTCCCTCACCTCCATCCAAGGCCCTAAAGGAGCCTTCCACATCCATCAAAGTTTTACCTGCACATCCACTAATATCATTTATTGTATCCGTTGCTCCCGATGCGGTCTCCTCTACATTGGGGAGACTGGGCGCCTCCTAGCAGAGCGCTTTAGGGAACATTTCCGGGACACCCGCACCAATCAACCACACCACCCCGTGGCCCAACATTTCAACTCCCCCTCCCACTCTGCCGATGACATGGAGGTCCTGGGCCTCCTTCACCGCTGCTCCCTCACCACCAGACGCCTGGAGGAAGAACGCCTCATCTTCCACCTCGGAACACTTCAACCCCAGGGCATCAATGTGGACTTCAACAGTTTCCTCATTTCCCCTTCCCCACCTCACCCTAGTTCCAAACTTCCAGCTCAGCACTGTCCCCATGACTTGTCCTACCTGCCTAGCTCCTTTTCCACCTATTCACTCCACCCTCCTCCCTGACCTATCACCTTCATCCACTCCCCCACTCACCCATTGTACTCTATACTACTCTCTCCCCACCCCCACCCTCCTCTAGCTTATCTCTCCACCCTTCAGGCTCTCTGCCTTTATTCCTGATGAAGGGCTTTTGCCCGAAACGTCGATTTTATACTGTTCCTTGGATGCTGCCTGAACTGCTGTGCTCTTCCAGCACCACTGATCCAGAATCTGGTTTCCAACATCTGCAGTCATTGTTTTTACCTCATGGATAGGTGCTTAAGCTAGGATAAATGTTCGGCACAACATCGTGGGCGGAAGGACTTGTTCTGTGCTGTATTGTTCTATTTCTATGCGCGTGTGTGAGTGTGGCTGCACTTGTGTGTGTGGCTACATGTGTGTGTGGCTGAGTATGTGCGTGTGTATGTGAGTGTGTGGGGGGCTGCGTGTATGCATGAGTGTGTGTGAGTGTGTGTGTCTGTCTGTCCATGCGTGTATGTGTGCGTGTGTGAATGTGCGTGTGCGTGTGCATGTGTGTGTGTGGCTGTGTGTGTGCATGTGTATGTGTGTGTGAATGTGTGTGCGTGGCTGTGCACGTGGCTGTGTGTGTGTGTGGCTGTGTGTGTGGCTGTGTGCGTGAGTATGTGTGTGGCTGTGTGCGTGTGTGTGTGTGCGTGTGTGTGTGGCTGTGTGGGTGGCTGTGTGGTTGTGCGTGTGTGTGTGTACATGTGTGTGGCTGTGTGCGTGTGTGTGTGCGTGCGTGTGTGTGTGTGGCTGTGTGTGTGTGTGGCTGTGTGTGTGTAGCTGTGTGTGTGTAGCTGCGCCTGTGTGTGTGGCTGAGCGTGTGTGTGTGTGGCTCTGTGTGTGTGGCTGTGTGTGTGTAGCTGCGTCTGTGTGTGTGTGGCTGAGCGTGTGTGTGTGTGGCTGTGTGTGTGGCTGTGTGCGTGGCTGCGTGCGTATGTGTGCGGCTGTGTGCGTGTGGCTGCGTGTGTGTGTGTGTGTGTGTGTGGCTGCGTGTGTGTGTGGCTGCGCACGCATGTGTGTATGTGTGTGTGGGGGCTGCGTGTGTGTGTGAGTGTATGTGCGTGTGTGTCTGTGCGTGCGTGTATGTGTGCGTATGCATGTGTGCATGTGTGTGTGTGAGCGTGTGCGTGGATGTGTATGTGTGTGACTGTGTGTGTGTAGCTGTGTGTGTGGTTGCATGTGTGTGGCTGTGGATGTGTGTGTGGCTGCGTGTGTGTGTGTGTGTGGCTGCGCATGTGTGTGTGTGTGTGTGCACGCGTGTGTGTGTGCACGCGCATGTCTGTGGCTGCGGCGCGCATGTGTGGGGGGGCTGCATGTGTTTGTGTGTGTGTGTGTGTGTGTGCGTGTGTGTGTGAGAGAGAAAGTGTGTGTGCATGTGCAAGAGAGAAAGTGTGTGTGCATGTGTGCATGTATGTGTGCATGTGATGTGTGCGTGTGCATATATGTGAGTGTGTTTGTGCAAGTGTGTGGCTGTGTGCGTGCGTATGTGTGTGGCTGTGTGCGTGTGTGTGTGTGCATGTGTGTGTCGCTACATTTATGTGTTTGTGGCTGTGTGTGTGGCTGCGTGTGTGTGTGGCTATGTGTGTGTGGGGCTGCGTGTGTGTGGCTGTGTGCGTGTGGCTGCGTGTGTGTGTGGCTGTGTGTGTGTGGCTGCGTGTGTGTGGCTGTGTGTGTGTGGCTGCATGTGTGTGTGGCTGCACGCGTGTGTGTGTACGTGTGTGGGGGGGCTGCATGTGTGCGTGAGTGTGTGTGAGTGTGCATGTGTGTGTGCATGTGTGCGTGAGTGTGTGTGAGTGTGTGTGTCGCTACATTTATGTGCTTGTGGCTGTGTGTGTGTGGCTGCGTGTGTGTGTGGCTATGTGTGTGTGGGGCTGCGTGTGTGTGGCTGTGTGCGTGTGGCTGCGTGTGTGTGTGGCTGTGTGTGTGTGGCTGCGTGTGTGTGGCTGTGTGTGTGTGGCTGCATGTGTGCGTAGCTGCGTGCGTGCATGTGTATGTGTGTGTGGGGGTCTGTGTGTGTGTGTGAGTGTGTGTGTGGCTGTGTATGCATGTGTGTGTGTGAGTGTGTGCGTGGCTGCGTGTGTGTGTGTGGCTGCGTGTGCGTGTGTGGTTGCGTGTGTGTATGTGTGTGTGTGGCTGTGTGTGCAGCTGCATGTGTGCGCGGCTGCGTGTGTGTGGCTGCATGTGTGTATGTGGCTGTGTGTACGTGTGCGTGTGCACGTGTATGCATGCGTGGGTGTACGTGCGTGTGTGTGTGTGTGCATGCGGGTGTGCGTGCGTGGGTGTGCATGCGTGTGTGTGCATGTGTGTGTGTTGCTGTGTGCGTGTGGCTGTGTGCAGGTGTGTGTGGCTTTGTGTGCGTGGCTGCGTGTGTGTGTGGCTGCATGTGCGTATGTGGCTGTATGTACGTGTGCATGTGCGCATGTGTGCATGCGTGTGCATGCGTGCGTGGGTGTGCATCTCTGTGTGTGCGTGTGTGCATGTGCATGTGTGTGAGTGTGTGCGTGTGTGCATGTGTGTGTGTGTGCATGCGTGCGCGTGTGTGTGTGTGTGTGCATGCGTGCGTGTGTGTGCATGTGTGTGTGGCTGTGTGCATGTGGCTGTGTGCATGTATGTGTGGCTGCGTGTGTGTGTGGCTGTGTGTGTACAGCTGCGTGTGTGTGTGTATACGGCTGCGTGTGCGGCTGCGTGTGCGCGTGTGTGCGTGTGTCTGCCTGCGTGCGTGGGTGTGCATGCGTGTGCATGTGTGTGTGCATGTGTGCATATGGAAGTATGCGAGTGTATGTGTGCGTGTGTGTGCGTGAGTGCGTGTGTGGGTGCACGTTTGTGTGCACGTGCGTGTGCGTGTGTGTGCACGTGCATGTGCGCGTGGCTGTGTGTGTGTGTGTGAATGTGTATGTGTGTGTGGCTGCATGCGTGTGTGTGTGTGTGTATGGCTGCGTGTGTGTGTGGCTGTGCGTGTATGTGTGTGTCTGCACGCGCGCATGTGTATGTGTGTGTGTGGGGCTGTGTGTATGTGTGTGCGAGAAAGTGTCTGTGTATGTGCATGCGTGTGAGAGAGAAAGTGTGTGCGAGAGAGAGAGAAAGTGTGTGTTTGTGCGTGTGTGTGAGTATGTGTGTGCGTTTGTGTGTGCGTACGTGTGTGTGTGCATGTGTGTGAGAGAGAAAGTGTGTGTGTATGTGAATGTGTGTGTGCGCGTCTGTGGGCGTTTGTGTGCGTGTGTGTGCGTGTGGGTGTGGGCGCATGCGTGTGGGCGTGTCTATATGTGTGTGTGCGTGTGTGTGTGCGTGCATGCATGTGTGTGCGCGCACATGTGTGTGTTTGGTGTGATTTTCTTTATTGGTCAGAGTATTGAGTACAGGAGGTGGGAGGTCATGTTGCAGCTGTGCAGGACATTGGTTAAGCCACTGTTGGAATATTGTGTGCAATTCTGGTCTCCTTCCTATCGGAAAGATGTTGTGAAACTTGAAAATGTTCCGAAAAGATTTACAAGGATGTTGCCAGGGTTGGAGGATTTGAGCTACAGGGAGAGGCTGAACAGGCTGGGACTGTTTTCCCTGGAGCGTCGGAGGCTGAGGGGTGACCTTATAGAGGTTTACAAAATTACGAGGGGCATGGATAGGGTAAATAGACAAAGTCTTTTACCCTGGGGTGGGGGAGTCCAGAACTAGAGGACATAGGTTTAGGGTGAGAGGGGAAAGATGTAAAAGAGACCTAAGGGACAACTTTTTCACACAGAGGGTGGTGTGTGTATGGAATGAGCTGCCAGAGGAAGTGGTGGAGGCTGGTACAATTGCAACATTTAAGAGGCATTTGGATGGGTATATGAATAGGAAGGGTTTGGAGGGATATGGGCCGGGTGCTGGCAGGTGTGGGACGAGATTGGGTTGGGATATCTGGTCAGTATGGACGGGTTGGACCGAAGGGTCTGTTTCCATGCTGTACATCTCTATGACTCTATAATTCATTTCTTTGGTCCATTTCTCCCCCTGTCCACAGCCTCAGCCTGTCTGAATTGTGTACCCAAGGATTTCGGGGGAATAGCTGGGGTTGTCATTGCAAGTCTCACCTTCACCATCTTGATCGCCGTTGCTGTTTATTCTGTATCAGCACAGGACAAAACGTGGAGTCACCAAGGTGAGTGGGCTTGATGTGGAGTCAACAATCTGATGACAGCATGGCAGCCTTTCCCTCAGTGACGCAATGAGTCCCTGGGGTCAGGAGCTGAAGAGGGAGTCACTGGGGCTGGGAGAGGTGGGTCATGGGGGCTTCAATTGTTCTCAGGTCAAGAGTAAGGTCAGTCCTCAAGGAAACCCTGCTCTCTCCTTTCAACTATGGTCTAGACACTCATGTACTCTCTGTCAAAGCATGGAGGAACATCTTAACCAGGAGATAATGCAGAGGAACTGTGGATTGTACACCACTTGGTGATTTGTGTTCCTTCCATGATGTTCCAGGCTGCAGTTGATCACAGACTGATCAAAACACTAATAAATCCAATCAGACATTCAGGAGAAATGACTTCATCCAGGGAGTGGTGATAACTGTCAAATATGTTCCCACAAAAATAAAAACTAAGATTCTGAAGGGGGAGGGTGAGCAGCCAGAAATCGTGGTACATTTTGGCACCAATGATACAGCCAGGAAAGGGATTGAGGGTCTGAAAAGTAACCACAGAGAGTTAGGTTGGAAGCTGAAGAGCAGGACGAGTAGAGTAGTGATCTCAGGTTTGCTACCGGTGCCACGAGACAGTGAGGGGAGGAACAGTCAGCGAATGCAGCTTAACACGTGGCTGCGAGGCTGGTGCAGGAGGGAGGGCTTCAGATACCTAGACCATTGGGGTACCTTCTGGGGAAGGTGGGACCTGTACATGAAGGACGGGTTACACCTAAACTGGAAGGGCACAAATGTCCTGGGTGGGAGATTTGCTCGTGTGGTTCGGGAGGGTTTGGCGGGGAGGGGGGGCAGGAACCAGAACTCCACATCTGAGAGGGAGTTGTTGTAGATGGTGCAGCGACAGGATGTAGTGAATCTATCAGGAAGGTTTTTCATGTGATGAAATAAAGGGATCGGTTAAAGTGTATCTGCTTTAACGCAAGGAGTGACGAACTTTGAGCATGGATCAGTACTTGGGGCTACGATGTTGTGGCCATAACGGAGACATGGGTTTCACAGGGGCAGGGATGGTTGCTTGATGTTCCAGGGTTTAGAACATTTCAAAAGATCAAGGAGGGGGGCAGAGAGGAGGGGGTGTAGCATCGCTAATCAGTGAGTGCATCACAGCTACAGAAATGAAGGTTGTTGAGGAAGGTTTATCTACTGAGTCAGTCTGGGTGGAGTTAGGAACAGCAAGGGAACAGCCACCATTGGGAGTTTTCTATAAACCCCCTGATAGCAGTAGAGAGATTGAAGAACTCATAGGCAGGCAGATTTTGGAAAAATGCAGATGTATCAGGGTTGTTGTTAAGGGTGACTTCAACTTTCCCAATATCGACTGGAACCTCCTTAGTGCAGATGGTTTGGATGGAGCCGTTTTTGTCAGATGTGTTCAGGAGAGTTTCCTTACTCAGTATGTAGACAGACCGATGAGGGGATACGCCACTTTGGATTTGGTGTTCAGCAATGAGCCAGGACAGGTATCAGATAGAACATAGAACATAGAACAATACAGCGCAGAACAGGCCCTTCGGTCTTCAATGATGCGCCGACCTGTGAGCTATTCTCAGCTCATCCCCCTATACTATCCCATCATCATCCATGTGCTTATCCAAGGATTGTTTAAATCTCCCTAATGTGGCTGAGTTGACTACATTAGTAGGTAGTGTATTCCACGCCTTCCCACTCTCTGAGGAAAGAACCTGCCTCTGATATCTGTCTTAAATCTATCACCCCTCAATTTGTAGTTATGCTCCCTCGTACAAGCTGATGTCATCATCCCATGAAAAAGACTTTCACTGTCGACCCTATCTAATCCTCTGATCATCTTGTATGTCTCGATCAAATCCCCTCTTAGCCTTCTTCTTGCCAATGAGAACAGGTTTAAGTCTCTCAGCCTTTCGTCATGAGACCTTCCCTCCAGACCAGGCAACGTCCTGGTAAATCTCCTCTGCACCTTTTCCAATGCTTCCACATCCTTCACAAAATATGGGGACCAGAACTGTACACAATATTCCAAGTGTGGCCGCACCAGTGTTTTGTATAGGTGCAGTATGATACTGCGGCTCCGGAACTCAATCCCTCCATGAATGAAACCGAACATACCGTATGCCTTATTAACAGCACCATCCACCTGGGTGGCAACTTTCAGGGATCTATGTACATGGATTCCTAGAACGCTCTGCACATCCACACTACCAAGAATCTTTTCATTGACCCAGTACTCTGCCTTCCTATTATTCTTCCCAAAGTGCATCACCTCACATTTAGCTGCATTCCCCTAGTTTTGAACTCCCCAACTCTAGGGAAAAGACATTGCTATTACTTTATCAATACCCCTCATAATTTTATAAACCTCTATACGATCACCTCTCAACCTCTGATGCTCAACAGTTAAAAAAAGTCCCAGCGTATCCAGCCTCTCCTTATAACTCAAAGCCCCCCAACCACCCATCCCAGCAACATTCTTGGAAATCTTGTCTGCACCCTCTCCAATTTAATAATATCCTTCCTATAATAGGGATACCAAAACTGTACATAGTACTGAACAAGAGGCCACACCAATGTCCTGTATAACCCCAAGGTAATGACCCGACTCATACTCAATGGTCTGAGTGATGAAGGCGAACATGGTAAACGCTTTCTTCACCACCGAGTATAGAAGGACGTGTGCAGCTACCACACCCATGACCATTCGGGTTGGCTGTTGCGTCTTGAAATTTTTATTGGTCCTTGACTCTATCACAGATTGTTCCTTTAGCTCTTCTTTGCCCTTTGCAGTTCTACTCATTTAAGATCTCTCACTTTCCGAGTTATCTTCAGCTCTGATGAGGGTCTCTGATCTGAAACCATGGTTTTCTCCAGAGTTGCTGCTGAGTAATTCTAGCATTTCTAGTTTCTGTTTTCGATTTCCCCGTATCTGCAGCTTTTAGTTTTTATAAGGAGACATTAAGTCAGATGACCCAAATCTTGGTTCTCAGTGAGATAGGCTTTAAAGGAGTGCCTGAATGCAGGGGGTTGGGGAGTGAGGGGAGAGGGAGAAGGAGGGAGGGGGAGAGAGGAGAGGAAATGGGAGGGGAGAGGGGGGCAGGAAGGAGGAGGGGAGAGGGAGAGGGAAGACAGAGGAGAGGGAGTGGGAGGAGAGAAGGGGGGAGGGAGAGAACTCCAGGCCCTGCAGCCCAGTCAGCTGAAGATCTGGCCGTCAATGGATATCTCAAGGGGGCTTTGGAGCTACAGGGGATTACAGAGGTCAGGAGGAGGAGGGATTTGAAAAACTGTGGAGCATTTATAAACCTGATAAAAATGGAGGTGATGTTAACCAGGAGGTGGTGTGGGTGAAAAAGTACACAGGACTGAATCTATGGGTATTGCAGAGTTTTGGATGACCACAAGTTTACAGAGGGTGCTTGTAAGGTGAAGAATAACTGAATTACTTTTATATTCTCTCTGTACATTTGTAAAGTCTAAGATCCCATAAGCTTTCTCATATTTCATGAATGTTTTCTTCGGCAGCCTCTGACAGACACCCACTGATGCGTAATGATGTTAATGAGGCAGTGTATTCGGTAAGTGGCAATCATCTCAAACCCACCAAGACAAAATTCCAATTCAAAGTTTATCTTTCCCAAAGACATGAGGGAGCCTGAACCCATGAGTAGTGCCTCTCAGAATGGCTGACTCTGAGCTGGGGTGGTCTGGGATGAGAGTTCAGTGAGAGGGAGGAATCAGCTTACTGATCGTTTCCCCACTCTGACCAGTTCCCAGGTCCTTTCCCTGATCTGTTTCACAATAATCACTCCAGAACTCTATTATGAAGTTAAACTGTTAAACTGACTGAGAGTGAGAGTCCTATCGCTCTTGCACTCCCTCAGTGTTGACCAATAGTGAGACAATGCAAGTCAAGAGGCTGGAAGTGAGATTCACTGACTCAGGTGATATTTTGGAAACAATGGCATTTAGGGGAAAAAAAGGATGGAATTTCATCTAAAGGCCAGTCAGAGAGATTGTGCCAAATTGTTAAGGCCTTGCTTGAAGCTTCTGTTCAAACTCAGACTTAATTGTTCACAGTTCAATCTCCCCGAATGCCCATCTGGTCCTGATTTGGCCTTAAATGCCTTTAGGAACATTTCTCCATCTGTAAGTGACAGACTCAGCTCTTCATTGGGGTAGTGGTGGTCCATTCCTGTTGTCATGACAACAAGAGCCTAGTTTCTCTCAGAAGGGTCCTAGGTAAACTTTTGGAATAAAAGCCAAATGGATTAAAGAAATGGGAAGGGATTACACAATTAGCTATCATTTTGCTGCATTAAAGTGAATAAATTAATTGAACTTCTAATTATTGATGCTGTGATTAATGATTTGTGGGGTTTTTTTTGCAGCATCTTAACAATGATAGCCGAGCCATGTACAGTGAGCTGGGGAGAAGGGCCAGGCACTGAAGGAATCCACACCCTGCAGCATAAAGGCTTTATCCACTTAGCAACTAAATCATGGAGCTTCAACAACCAACCTGTGCTTTAGACCTTTAAAATAAATAGTTTGTTGAGTATTTGTCTGTGAAATCCATTTTTAATTTTTCTAATCCCCTTTCATTTTGCATTCATATTGGCGTACACGCTGCCAGATTGCTGAGCTAGCCCCTGGGAGGGTCAGGCCATGTGAGGAATGTGTTTGAGTCTGTTCTCGACACTGGGAAACCTCGGGCCTATGACAGAGTACAGAGTAATGGGAGTGTGAGGCATGGCCATTAGTTAATGCCAGAAACTGGCCTTTGTTCTCATCATTAAATAGGTTTGTATGAAAGACTCTGTTTGATTATTGGGTTTATTGATGTTTACTTGTCTGTTAGCAGTTAGTAAATTTGAAATTAAAAAGTTTCAAAATGCAAATATTTAACCTCTGTTCACTGAACCCTTGCACCCATAACCACCTCAGGATATCCCAAAGTGTGTCACAGCCAATGAGATCCTTCCAAAGGCTTTCACTGTCGTAATGAGAAAAACAATATAAGCCTAGGAGAAGCGTGTCTGGTTAATGTCTTTTAGAGAAGGAAATCTGTGATATTCACCTGGCCTGGGCCGACAGGTAGCTCCAGAGCCAGAGCAATGTGGCTGACTCATCACTGCCTCAGAAACAGCTGAGCAAGACAACTTGATTGTCCCAATCACTACAAAGGCTCAAAGACATGAAACCTGTTGGATCACGTGGGCACCTGAAAAGACAACGGCAGAAACAGCCCTGTCGACCATGCAAAGTCCTCCTCACTAACAGCTGAGGGCTAGTGTCAAAATTGGGAGAGCTGTCTCACAGACTAGTCAAGCAACAGCCTGACACAGTCACTCTCACAGAATCATACCTTACAGACAATGTCCCAGACACCACCATCACTGTCCCTGGCTGTGTCCTGTCCCACCAGCAGGACAGACCCAGCAGAGGTGGCAGCACAGTGGGATACATTTGGGAGGAAGTGACCCTGGGAGTCCTCAACATTGACTCTGGAACCCATGAAATCTCATGGAGTCATGGTATCAACCACAGACAGGGAATCTCCCGCTGATTACCATGTTCCATTCTCCCCGTCCTTGGCTGATGAACCAGTGCTCCTCTACATTGAGCACCAACTGGATAAAACCCCCTCAGGGGTTAATATTTATGTTCTATTGGCTCCACCCATTCTCCAGATGACATACACAGTCCCTTGGTGGACACAGGAAGTTCTAACTAAGCTTTCAGAGGGAGCAGATGGATTTATCATCGCTCCATCAGGTCCCACTGATTTTGCCTTTCCAAAGGTCACTGTTCATATCGCGACTCTGCAATAATTCTCTCGTTATCTCAGGATAAGTGTTGTCACCTCTGTCACTAATCACTGCATAGGGGCCAAGGCAAAGCAAAAGGAAATGATCGCAAACAGCGAACTGCAGATACTGGAGATCTGACACAAAACCAGAAAGGGCTGGCAAAGCTCAGCATCTGTGGAGTTGCAGGGAAACTGGACTTGAAATATTAACTCTGGCTTCTATCCACAAATACTGCAAGACCTACTGAGCTTCTCCAGCAATTTCTGCTCAAGTAGCCCTCACCCAGTCCCACCTTCTGTAAGAGATGACAAATATCACATCATACCAGGATTGGTATCTGGGAAAATGACATGGGCTGGGGTCAGAGTGGGTTCATTGTCCAACAGACAGTATAGGTGGGGGTCAACTTGACCTCACGACCCTCACTCTGTCTGACCCTCACTGCCTCAGTGACCCTCATTCTCTGACCCAGAGCTCCTGTCTGTGGGCCTTGTGAGAGGAATCCAAGGCCATGACTGCAGCACATTAGCAGCAGCAGCAGCAGCTGAGACTGGTGCTGGGCCTGTAACATTGAGCGATGTGACTGATAACTCTGTGGGACAAGTCACAAAGCTCAGAGAACAAGCATCTTACTGTAAACATCACAGCAACAAACCGCAACACAGTCCGCACCCTGCTCTCTGCAAACACTCTGCAGCCTACACACTGCAAATGCACACAGCAGCGTCGAGAGCAATGCAGGATTAACCTATTGCTGCCAGGCCATCCATTTCAACACAAGAAACCGCACCCTGTATCTAACCCCGTGCTGTTCCTGTCCCTGGGATGGGGGTGGGGGGGCATGTAGGAGGGAGCTTTACTCTGTATCTAACCCCGTGCTGTCCCTGTCCCTGGGAGTGTTTGATGTGGGGACAGTGTCGAGGGAGCTTTACTCTCTTTCTAACTCCATGCTGTCCCTGGGATGGGGGGGACAGTGTAGAGGGAGCTTTACCCTGTATCTAACCCCGTGCTGTCCCTGGGATGGGGGTACAGTGTAGAGGGAGCTTTACCCTGTATCTAACCCCGTGCTGTCCCTGTCCCTGGGATGGGGGGGGGGGGGGGGGAAGAGTGTAGAGGGAGCTTTACTCTGTATCTAACCCCATGCTGTCCCTGCCCTTGGAGTGTGTGATGTGGGGACAGTGTAGAGGGAGCTTTACTCTGTATCTAACACCATGCTGTCCCTGTCCTGGGAGTGTTTGATGGGGACATCGCAGAGGGAGCTTTACTCTGTATCTAACCCCATGCTGTCCCTGTCCTGGGAGTGTTTGATGGGGGACAGTGTAGAGGGAGCTTTACTCTGTATCTAACCCGTGCTGTCCCTGGGATGGGGGGACAGTGTAGAGGGAGCTTTACCCTGTATCTAACCCCGTGCTGTCCCTGTCCCTGGGATGGTGGGGTCAGTGTAGAGGGAGCTTTACTCTGTATCTAACCCCGTGCTGTCCCTGACCCCGGGACTGTTTGATGTGGGTAAAAAGTGAAGTCTGCAGATGCTGGAGATCAGAGCTGAAAATGTGTTGCTGGTTAAAGTGCAGCAGGTCAGGCAGCATCCAAGGAACAGGAAATTCGACGTTTCGGGCCAGAGCCCTTCATCAGGAAGCTTTACTCTGTATCTAACCCCGTGCTGTCCCTGTCCTGGGAGTGTTTGATGTGGGGACAGTGTAGAGGGAGCTTTACTCTGTATCTAACCCCGTGCTGTCCCTGTCCTGGGAGTTTCTGCTGTGGGGACAGTGTAGATGGAGCTTTCATCTGCATCTAATCCTATGCTGTCCCTGTCCTGGGAGTGTTTGATGGGGACAGTGTAGAGGGAGCTTTACTCTGTATGTAACCCCATGCTGTCCCTGTCCTGGGAGTGTCTGTTGTGGAGACAATGTAGAGGGAGCTTTACTCTGCATTTGATATGAGTTGCCTCTCAGCGAGAGAGAGAACAACAGGCCAAGGAATGGGTAACTGTCAGCCTGGGGAAATCAGAGCTGCCACTCAATTATCGGTGGTTGTTCTCTGCGACTCTACCTCCACTTATTATCTGCTCCCTCCCAAACCACCTCCTGCCCCTCCCTGACCCACCACCCCTTCTGTATAAAACTATCCTTTTTCCAAGCTACCATCCGTTCTGAGGAAAGTCACTGAACCCGAAACGTTAACTCTTGATTTCTCTCCACAGCTGCTGCCAGACCTGCTGAGTTTTTCTAGCTATTTCTGATTCTGTTTAAAGTAGTGCTCATCGGGTCAGCAATAATTGAGCTTGTTGGGCTGAGTTGTTAAACAGTGAGAAACATAGAGAAATAATCAATGACATGACGGTAATTCTCCCCGGGCACTCTGATTGGGTCCGTGATGATTGTGGTGTGAGCAGTGGATGGAACATCATGTGGATGTAGGTCTCAGCGGTTTAGGTATTGGCTGTATCTCACAAACATTCACCACTCAGGGGGAGCATGGTGCCTCTCAGTGGTTAGCACTGCTGCCTCACAGTGCCAGGGATCTGGGTTCGATTCCTGCATTGGGTGGCTGTCTGTGTGGAGTTTGCACATTCTCCCCGTGTCTGAGTGGGTTTCCTCCGGGTGCTCCGGTTTCTTCCCACAGTCCAAAGATGTGCAGGTCAGGTGAATTGGCCGTGCTAAATTGCCTGTAGTGATTGGTGCATTAGTCAAGGGTAAATATAAGCTACAGGAATAGATCTGAGTGGGTTACTCTTTGGAGGATCAGTGTGCACTTGTTGGTCTGAAGGGCCTGTTTCCATATTATAGGGAATCTAATCTAATCTAAGCTAAGTATCCTGATTAATCTCTGGTCCATGCTCAGACCCACAGGCTAGTCGTCTGTGGGTTCAGCATCCCTGATGTAACATGAACACAATATCTTGGCAGAATGTTTTCAATATCAGGGCTTGTTTGCCCTTGAAAACAACTAGCTGCAATCTGCCAGGTTACTCTGTCTCTGTCTCTGGCCAAAATGAATAAATCTTCTCAGGCACGTCTTCAATTCTGTCTCACCATCGCTGGGTAATAGTCTTTTGCAAATTCTTGTAGTTGTTCATCTTCAACAGTTGCTGACTGTAACACAGGTTCTGGCCAAAATGTAACAGGTCAGCCTTGAGAAAGCTCTTAATTTTCTAACCTGGAGATCACCAAAGCAGATCAACAAGATTATCTTGGTCTTTGTGTGGGGTGTGTAAACCTGGACAGTGGGTCAGACAGATTCAATCTGGGAGGTGGCTTGCATTCCACTTCGATAACAAATCTTTGCAGATCATTGACTAATTTCATTGCATCATGTAGTTTATTCTGTCAGTGCGTGTTCTATTTTTGTTATTTATTCCAGGATAAGGGATCACTGTCTTACTGCCTGTCCCTAATTACCCAGAGGGCAGTTAAAAGTCAACCACATCTTTATGGGTTTGTGGCCAGACCAGCAGATGTACTTACCTAAAGGACGATACTGAACCAGATGGGTTTTTATGACAATTGACAACGGTTACACAGTTGTCACTCAGCTAGCTTATTATCCCAATGTTTTATTGAAAATAAATGTCACTGCCTGGTCTGATGGGAGAATGAAGAGCAGAGGTTCAGAGAAGCGCTTGTTGCAGGTCATGTGAATTATTTGAACACGTGTGAAAGATGATGCAGTGAGTGAACGCTCAGTAAGCTGCAGTTTGTGACACCAGCTGGGAAAGGGCTCAGAGGAGACAGGACCTTGAGAAGCTCACACCCACCTGGATATGATGGCAGCCTCTTTCTGTTTTTGTAATGGTTGACTGCACGCAGTGATGTGTAGCAATCTCTCAGGGTGTCACTCAGTGATTGGGATTGCTCCCAATCTGGGGGGACTGTTAATATCGCACTGTGGTTTATATAAGTCTTACTACCAATCCTTGTTCCTGGTCTAAGCACCTATTTGATTTACAATGATAGAGGAATAATGACAAATGAATTTTAACAAGTTTAGTATATTACATTAGTTATATTAGTATAAATTATATTAGTATATTACATTAGTTTAGTATATTACATTAGTTTAGTATATTACATTAGGAACAACTTTCATGAACTGGTTACACATTGATGTTGAGACTTTTGGGAGATACCTCTGGCCCCTCTGAGATCCAGAGTGATTTCCCCAATTTCCCAACCCAGGATTTATGACAAAATCAAACTGAGTGCAGCTTAATGCAGTCGCCAGCACTAACCCTAATACAACATCCTCCCCAGCAACTGGAAACCAGAAATGGCATAAATGCAATTTTCAGGACGTGAGTATCTCTGGCTAGGCATTTATTGGCATTCCTAATTACCCTGGAGAGGCTGGTGATGAGCTAACTTCTCAAACCTCCTGAAGGAATTATTAGATAAGATGGCCAGACCCCAGTGAAATGTCCCCAATGTATTCTGGTCTCAGATGGGACAGCCCAAAAAATCAATCTCTCAGCATGGAGGGAGCAAGTGGTTCCTCTTCTTTATTCATCTCTCTCTGAGTTAGTTACAAAATGTTTAGTTAAAAGATGGATCCCTTAACTTGAGGATACCTCTCCTCAGACCCAATTAATTTATATTTTAATAGAAATAAATCTAACCAGGATTTCTTGTGTTTGTGAAAAATTAATTTTTAATTAGCAAATGCAATGTATAATAATGCAACACACAAATTAAACATGAGAAATGTGTCCAAAAAAGATAAAACCTAAAGTTGTACAGATCAGTCTCAAGATTGTTCATAAAGAGTAAATGGTGGAACATTGATAGCTGATCAGTTGATTTGGATTTTTCTGGCTTGCAGGTCAGTCAAACTTCTTTCGTCTGGTTTTCTTTCAACTGGCTTCTATCACTCAGAGTGAGGGAGTAATACCCTCCATGCAGCTACAGATGGGTAATCCAGCCCATGAGTACATGAGCACCTCAGATCACTGACACACAAAGACCTGTCCTTGTACACACATGAAAGGGGACAACATGAACCTGATTCTTACCCAGAACGCTCTCTTTTCTCCCACCATGCTCTCAATCTGAGACAGTCACCAAAGATTACATTTCTATTTGACATATAATTTTCTCTATGAAGATTCTTTGGCTTTTTCAAGTGTGACATTCCAGAGTGTGTCTCAAGAAAACCCTAGTTCACATCTGCAGGTCATATTTTACTTGTATTTATTTTTGTTAAAAACACACATTGTAATTAGAAGTTCAATGGTGTCTTAGAGGTGATCTAGGATCATGATCCATGCTGATGAATAACGTCACTGGGCAAGTAATCCTGAGACCCAGGTGAATGTTCTTGGGACAGGGTTCCAATCCCATTGCAGCAGATAGAGGAAATCAACTTCAGTTAATAAAACCTGAAATTAAACACTTGCCTAATTGTGACCACAGAACTATCATCAATGATTGTCAAAGCCCTGCTTATTTGGGGAAGGAAATCTACCTCCTTACATGTTCTGGCCTAGATGTGAGTCAGATCCCCAGCAATGTGGTTAACTCTGAAACACCCTCTGAAATGGTCTAGCAAGCTGCTTAGTCATATCAAATCCCCAAGAAGCCTGAAATAGGATGAAAACTGGCTGAACCACCTGACATCAACTCAGCCCCGGGTTATGATGATAGCAGACCAGCCGAGGTGGCCGTGCAAAGTCTTTCTTTACTGAAATTTCATGCTAAAAGTGAAACAGCTGCTTTTCAGATTAGGCATTCAACACCCTGACATACTCACAGAATCATACCTTCCAGACAATGCCCCAGACCCCACTATCACCATTCCTGGATATACTCTGTCCCACCAACAGGACAGCCCCAGCAGACAATGGTACAGTCAGGATGGAGTTGCCCTGAGAGTCCTTAACATTCACTCTGGGCGACATAAAGTCTTGTGGTTTCAGATCAAACATGGGCAAGGAATCTCCTGCTGATTACCACGTACCGTCCTCGCTCAGCTGATGAATCGGTATCCTCCATGTGGAACACTTAGAGGAAGCACTGAGGATGGCAAGGGGACAAAGTGTACTCTGGGTGGGGGGCTTCAATGCCCACCACCAAGAGGGTCAACAGCAGTACTCCTGTTTGAGCTGGTCGAGTCCGAGAGGACATTGCTGCTAGACTGGGTCTGCGGCAGGTGGTGAGGGAAGCAACAAGAGGGAAAAACATTCTTGACCTCATCCTCACCAATCTGCTGACTGCAGATGTATCTGTCCATAACAGTATAGATAAGAATGGCCACTGTACAGTCCTTGTGTAGACAAAGCCCCACCTTCACATTGAGAATACCCTCCATCATGTTGTGTGGCACTATCACCGTGCTGAATGGGACAGACTTTGAACAGATCTAGCAATTCAAGACTGTGTCCCCTCCCCCTGACTCAGGGCTTGTCACCTGATGGGAGGCTTTGAATTGTCAATGACTGGGGCACTCGTTAGTGTCTCCAGCATCTGAACTAATCCCCAGCCACACTGATCCTGTTGAACCCATGGCCAGTGATGACGGTTATAATGCCAACAGCATAAACAACGAGTGATAGATCAGATCTAAGCTCCACAGTCCTACCACATCCAGTTGTGAATGGTGGTGGATGGTTAAACAATTCACTGGAGGAGGAGGCTCCACGAATATCCCCCTCCTCAATGATGAAAGATGGGACATGCTGATTGGTGGCCACAAGTGGACAAGAAGTGAATAGACTTCCCATTGTTCAGAGGCACCTGACACCTTCTCACTCCATCAACAAGAATAACAACGCTGCTGATTGGTCATTCCTTCAGCGAATTGTTGGGACATTGTTAACTAAAGGACACAGCTGATAGGCTAGGCAACTGAACATCGGAAAATCACTTTTAAACAAACACAGCCTGAGAAATAGAGAAAGGTTAAACAATGAGAAATTGCTGGAAAAACTCAGCAGGTCTGGCGGCATCTGTGCAGAAAGAAACAGAGTTAACATTTCGAGTCCTGCCAGGCTGGCTGAGTTTCTTTAGCAATTCTGGTCATTGTTCCAAATTTCCAACATCTGCAGTTCTTTAGTTTATTAAAACAGAGATAGGTGTTTGGTGTTTCTGTGAACCAGGTGTGACTTGGGCACACACTGCTGGTTGAAGGTCTGGGTCTAACAGGGAAGATTCTGATTGTGCACCTTCATGTTTCTCCCAGTGAGCTGGGACATTGAGTAAAACTTGAACACTCACAGGAAGCTCAGATTCCTTGACAGTGTTGGCTACTTTTTTTAAGAAAACAAATGGAGTTTTGGCATTTAAAGGACAAAAATCAAAGGCATTTTTAACTTAAACCTGTGCAATCACTGGTTAGAGACCAGCTGGGAGACTCTATCCTGGGAACCACACGTGGATCAGGGATATTTATAAAGATGGTTTCAGGGTGAGGAGGGCCATCAAGGAATGTGTAGACACTGGAGAAGCTGCGATTGTTCTCCCTGGAGAAGAGAGAAGTAAGAGGAAATTTAATTGAGAAATCTAGTAGCATGCGAGTCTCTCACCAATGTCTCTCATTCTTACTGCAAATGTACCAGCATCAGTGATGCCTCCCATGGTCGGATGATTTACTACAGCCCTGGTGAAGTACATAGCACTCACTTCAGGAGGGAGAATCAAGGTGTTTAGGACAGACGTATGTTTATATTGTTGGGTTACTTGTGGGAAGGACAGTGAGAGAAATCCAGGAGATCAACGAGACCTTGGAGATCAAGGAGGTGTAGGAGATCCATTTCTCACTCTGATTTATCGCTGCAACTTGTCGTAAACATCTCGCTGTCCACTTTTGATTGGCTGAAAAACAAAAATGTCAGAAGAGGAAAGGGAATCAGTTTTATAAATAACACTGAATGTAAACCATGACAGAGAGTGAGACAGTGAGAGGATGGGTGTGGGGTGCTCTGAAGAGGTGGTCGATGTAGGAAGCATAATGGAAAAGCTGTGGGCTCGCATCTTTGTTACAGACAGTGAGGACTGCAGATGCTGGAGATCAGAGTCAAGATCAGAGTGGTGCTGGAAAAGCACAGCAGGTCAGGCAGCATCCAAGGAGCAGGGAAATCGATGTTTTGGGCAAAAGCCCTTCATCAGGAATAAAGGCAGGGAGCCTCTGGGGTAGAGACATAAATGGGAGGGGGGTGGGGCTGGGGAGAAGGTAGCAAAGAGTACAATAGGTGAATGGGGGTGGGGATGGAGGTGATAGGTCAGAGAGGAGGGTGAAGTGGATAGGTGGGAAGGGAGATTGGCAGGTGGGGTAAGGTCATGGGGACAGTGCTGAGCTGGAAGGTTGGTAAGGCAGGACAAGGGAAAATGAGGAAACTGTTGAAGTCCACATTGATGCCCTGGGGTTGAAGTGTTCAGAGGCAGAAGATGAAGCGTTCTTTCTCCAGGTGTTGGATGATGAGGGAGCGGTGGTGGAGGAGGCCTAGGACCGGCATGTCCTCGGCAGAGTGGGAGGGGGAGTTGAAATGTTGGGCCACGGGGCGATGTGGTTGATTGGTGCGGGTGTCCCGGAGATGTTCCCTAAAGCGCTCTGCAAGGAGGCGCCCAGTCTCCCCAATGAAAAAGGAGACCCCATCGGGAGCAACGGAAATCAGGGGATGGTTCAGGATTAGCGACTTCTATAATGATAGGAACTAGGGAGCATGGTTCACAGTCTTTACCGCGTAATGGGATTGTTCATGGGAAGTTGGCGCGTTGGTGCTTCGACCTCCCGGAGTCTCCATGGGCTCAAACTGCGGGTGGCGGAATTCTGTAAACAGAACAGAAGCAATTCAGAAAACAGAGCATGGACACATCAGCAGGCAGCTGTGTAGCAAACCCATGCTCATGGTTAGCTTAACAACCATTCACCACAGAGATACAACCCACTGTCAATCACACAGGGGCAGACCCTCACCCACCTACCATCTATCATGGCCATCAATCTCCTACACTGTCTCCCCCCATCAATCACTCTCAGGGATAGGGACAGGGACAGTACAGGGTTAGATGCAGAGTAAAGCTCTCGGTACACTGTCCACATCAATCACTCCCAGGGCAGGGACAGCATGGAGTTAGATACAGAGTGAAGCTCTCTCTACATCATCCCCATCAAACCTCCCCAGGCACAGACACTATGATGCCATGAGGATCTTTTGCAGTTTTGGGACAGGTTGAATTCTATTGGTGGTTGGTTCCTGTCTGAGATGGGGCAGGCGTTATGGGGCGGGCGTTATGGGGCAGGGGGTTATAGGGCAGGGGGTTATGGGGCAGGGGTTATGGGGCAGGGGGTGAGAGGGCAGGGGGTTATGGGGCAGGGGTTATGGGGCGGGGGTTATGGGACGGGGGTTATGGGACGGGGGTTATGGGACGGGGGTTATGGGGCGGGGGTTATGGGGCGGGTTTCTCTGATTGGATGAGCTGACAACTGCTCTTGCAGGTCCCTCCTCAGCTTTGCTGAATGATTCTTTCTGTTTTGAACTCTGCTGGCACAGAATCCAGCTTCGTTCAGAATAGCACAACCAGCAGCTGGATTGACAGCAAATTTTTTTAAAATCCCACCTTTCGA
The DNA here is from genome assembly GCF_020745735.1 of Hemiscyllium ocellatum. Classification (NCBI taxonomy): domain Eukaryota; kingdom Metazoa; phylum Chordata; class Chondrichthyes; order Orectolobiformes; family Hemiscylliidae; genus Hemiscyllium; species Hemiscyllium ocellatum. Next base: position 56,174,564 of record NC_083429.1, read on the forward strand.
GTGTCCTCCTCGCTTCTTGGCAAAACAATAAACGCCCGTGACCACCAAGAGGGTAAACAACAGATCTCCACAAATGATTCCAATCACTGTGCCCATGCCGAGGTCAATACAGTCTCCACAAACTGGGGGAAGGAGAGAGAGAGAGAGACAGTTTCATCACAAGGCTGTTTACACTTCACCAGAATAGACTTCACCTGTTGGATACGCTGGAATTAACACAGAAACCAGCCATTTAGCCAAACTGTCCAGGTTCCTCACAGTGTTCCCTCTCTCACTGAGGTACCATTTCCTTCCTGCCTCTTTTTAAATAACACTTGCACTCAGCAGAGACCAGAACCAGATAGATTGTAGCAATGTCTGCATTACCCTGAGATACATGATCTGAGAACTCTGAACATTTCATTCAGGGACTGATGAGGATCAGGAACGTTAATAGAGTTCAAATTTGATTAGACCTGAAATTTTGTTTCCCCAACAAGACAGTTGCTAACACTTTCAATCCCCTCGCCCACTCCCTCCAAATCATTCTTCTGAATATTTTTGTGCAGTTACCTCTCACATTGACATAAAAGTAATGTTTTTTGTTGTTAGCTTCACAACGGAAAAGGCCTTTTGAAATGCCATTGTTGGCTGATAAAGTGTGAGTTTTATTCTTTCCCAATTCATTTCCATTGGTCCCTTTGTACCAGACAACAGGTTCATCGAATGGGCAGGTTAAATTCACTGAGTTCTCATTCACTGCCACGAAATCTGAGGAGAAGTAGAGTCTCAATCAGAAATGTTGTAGAAATCTGTAACATTAGCCTGTTGTTAAAAGCATGTTCAGAATTTGTTTACGTTTAGAAATCAGGATGGAAAGTTGTGAAGTTTTCTCACCATTTTTTCCTTCTGAGATCCCTGTAAGAGACAGAAACAAACTCAGTTGCATTCTTATATTCCAGTCACACTTACATAGTCGTTCTTTAATAGCTATTCCTTCAGTGTCATTTCTGTTCTTGTTACTGTCCATTTTGAATGAAAGTTGCTGTGGGGATTCTCCCCTGGTTTGGGTGACAGGGGATCTGCTCGGGTGTATGTACCCCAGGGTGTTGTACAGATTGGGGGGGTGGGGGGGGGGAGGGGTGTCTGGTTAGATGGTTGGCTGGATACTAAGACATGAGTTCCATTCCTTCACTGGCTGAGATTAGCACAAAAGACGTTACCTGCACTGTGTCCATCATCAAACCAACACAACAAGCTCCAGAGCAGCTCCAGAAAGAGCAGCAAAACCTTAAACAATTCAATAAAATGAAAATGCCATAAAGTGACTTGTTCTGTTCATTTGTCAGTTTTATTTCTAATCCTGTTTTGCTTTTCAGCTATCTTCTGAAAAATTCCAATAATATCAGGAAATATTTCTTAGCTTAAAATTAAAATAGTGTAGAAATGAATAACAACATTTATTGATGACACCTGCAGGGATGGATGAGGTTAAGAGCAGAGGAATTCGGCTGAATGGCTGTTGCTGGACATTCCATACTTCAACAGAAATCCTCCATTAGTAAAATCTCAACGCTAAAAACACTAAACCTGAAAGTGAAATGACAAGTTAAATTAAACATTTCTCAGAAAATGTAAATCAATTTTGTTTATTTATGACTAAGAAATGAAGAAAGAATGTGAAAAATAATACTGTGGAGAGCATTAGAAAATCCAAAGTGTTTTATAAGTAAACTCCGAGCAAGAGAATTATCAGGGAAAGAGCAGAGCCCATTACGGATCAAGGTGACAATCTGTGTGTGGAGCCAGCAGTCAGTGCTCAGGTTTTAAACAAATAGTTTTTGTCTGAAAACACTATCAAAAAGGATGATAAAGGTATAGAAATCAGAGAGAGGGACTGTGAAAGACTTGGATAAATTAGCACTGGGAGGGAGGAGCTTTAGCAGTTTTAGCTGGCTTGAAAGTGGATAAAGGCCCCAGTCCAGAGGAGGTGCATCCAAAAATGCTGTGGGAGGCAAGAAAGGGGATTTCAGGGGCTCTGACATTAATTTTCAAATCCTCTTTGGCCTCAGGAGAGATTCCAGAGAACTGGAGGGCATCTAATGTAGTGCCATCGTTCAAGAGGCTGGGAGGGATAAATCAGGCCGGTGAGTCTACAATATATGGGAGGGGGACAACTGGAGGAAGTCTGATGAACAAAATTAATCTCCACTTGGAGAGGTAAGGATTAGTCAAGGCTAGTCAACATGACTGTCAGGAGTGGTTATGTCTCATAAATTTGAATTTTTCTGGATGAGGATGGTGCAGTCGATGTCATTAACGTTAACTTTAGTAAAACTTTTGATAAGGTGTCACATGGCAGACATTTAAGAAGCTAAGAGCCCATGGGATCGAGGACAATTTGACATGTTGGATCCAAAATTGCCTTAGCAGCAGTAAGTAGAGGTTGATGGTGGTCAGGTGTTTTTGTGACTGGAAGTCTACATCCAGTGATATACCTGCGGTTTGTTGTGTACATTAATAATCTAGAAACTAATGTTAGAAAGTATGATCAATAAATTTACAGATAAAATGAAATTTGGTGCTGTGGCAAATAGTGAGGAGGAACGCCTTGGATTATCGGGTGATACGGGTGGGCTGGTCAGATACATTCAACAGCAGCAATTGGAATTTAATGCTGAAAAGTGATGCATTGTGGGTGAACTAACAAGGCAAGGGGAACATGTGGAATAGTAGGACCCAAGGACATAGAGAGGATCAGATTTACCTTAGTGTACAGACTCATAGATCTTGAGAGCAGCGTGACAGGTCAATAAACTGGTTAAGAATGTCTTTATCAAACCAGTATCTGGAAATGTATAAAACATTAGTGAGGCCACAGTTGTAGTACTGTATGCAGTTCTGTTTGCAACACTTTAGGAAGGATGGGATTTTTCTAAAGAATGTACAGAGGAGGTTCACCAGGATGTTACCTGGTCTGAAACAATTTAATATGAAGAGAAACTGGATAGTCTGGGGTTGTTTTCCTCAGAACAGAGATGGTTGGAAGTGTCCAAAGTTCTGACGGTGCAGATAAAACAGAAACATTTCCTCTGAGTAAAGTGGTCAGTAACAAGGCAGGCACAATTTTAAGTTGAGGAGCAGGAGGTTTAAAGAGGATTTGAGGATAGATATTTTTCACACAGAGGGTGGTGGAATTTTGGAACTCATTGCCTAATAGGAAGGTAGAGGCAGAAGCCTTTGTGACATTTGAGAATTGTTTAGATGAACACTTGAAATATCACAAGGCTGTGGGCAAAGTGCTGGGAAATGGAATGAGAATAGATCATTGCCGGATGATTAGCACAAGCATGATTGACTCTTTCACAGGAAGGGCTCTTTCACAGCTGCCAAATATTAATAACTCGATCAGTTAAATATCTAATAGTCAGGGAAGTTCTGCCAGCGTTGACTCCAAGTAGTTGTCAGTCCGTTCCCAAACAGTTAGTCATAATGTGGCAAATCGGCATTGCAAAAACAGGGTGGCCCCACAAAGACAGGCTGAAACTGTTTAATCCATTAACCCATTAACCCAGTAATCCATTAACCCATTAACCCAGTAATCCATTAACCCATTAACACTGTGTTGGTGCCAGTTTTTTAATGAAAGCTGTCTAACACTGGACCTAATTTGAATTTTGGATGTGGAGTTTCGAATTAGCTTTGTCCATTTTTGATGTTGGTTGAAGGTTAAATAATTGGCAAAGCCAGGGACACACACTCCTGCTTTTCATTAAAATACTGTCATTGAATCTTTCACATCACTGAGGGATGTCAGGCCCTCAATTTAACATTTCATCCAAAAGAAACACTCTCTCAGCACTGACCCTCCGACAGTGCGGCACTCCCTCAGCACTGACCCTCCGACAGTGCGGCGCTCCCTCCCTCAGCACTGACCCTCCGACAGTGCGGCGCTCCCTCCCTCAGCACTGACCCTCCGACAGTGCGGCAGTCCCTCAGTGCTGTCCCTCTGACAGTGCGGCACTCCCTCAGTACTGATCCTCCAATAGTGCAGCACTCCCTCAGCACTGACCCTCCGACAGTGCGGCGCTCCCTCCCTCAGCACTGACCCTCCAACAGTGTGGCAGTCCCTCAGTGCTGTCCCTCCGACAGTGCGGCACTCCCTCAGCAGTGACCCTCTGACATTGCGGCACTCCCTCAGCACTGACCCTCTGACATTGCGGCACTCCCTCAGCACTGACCCTCTGACAGTGCGGCACTCCCTCAGCACTGACCCTCTGACAGTGCAGCACTCCCTCAGTACTACAATGAGCTGTCAAATCTGGGATTATGGGATCAAGTGCTGTTGCAGAGTCAGTCGTGTGGCTAAATGGTGGGACTGTTTTGAAGACGATGTGGAAGATCAATAAAAACTAACGTAAAGTTCCATAACCATCTTTTCATCAAAGTTTGTACTGACCATGAACTAAACTCACCAAACAGCAGAATGACCACAGCCAATACAGTTATGGAGCATTGTCCCTGCATCTTCACAGTCAAGTAGGCAACAGGACAGACTTGTTTAAAAATGGCAAGGTTGCTGCTGCAAGTTTCTTTGAGAAACGTCCAGATAGAGGAAACGAAGCATGAGGTGAGGTGTTGGTGACAGCAGGAGATTAACTGAAGCCTCAGTGTGAATCAATCTGCAACTCTCTCTCAGTGGGGTTTATGATGTGCTTGCAGGTTTGATAGCTGCTGTTGATGGAGCTCTGAGTATTGAACCGGAAATAAAGCAGCAGCAGCAGGGCTGAGTGCAGACCGCAGACTTATCACTAACATCTTACCTCAGAGACAGAAACCTGCAATAGACATCCTCCACAAAATACAATTTCCATGATAACTCATTCAACATGTTCCAGTCAACACAAACATTCTGAAATGTCAGATACACAGAAGAGGTAGGAACTGGAATCTAATCGAGGGGTTCAGTTGATTTATATATACAATAACACATACCCAGGTGTGAATTACAGACTGGAATCTAATCGAGGGGTTTGGGCTTATAGTGAATTACTGTGGAGGAGTCAATTAATCCTGGAATAAAACAAAGTCTCAGTAATAATAATGTAACTTCTTGATTATCATCTAAACCTGTTTGTTTCACCCCACCTCCATCAAGAATGCTGTCAATGTGTCCTCTAAAATATCAAAGATGCCTTCAAAAAGATGGCTTCATGATTGTCTGAGCTGAGATGTCACTTTTTTATAAAACTTTAAACTATCTCGGGAATGTGACTTGAAAGAAATTCTGGGATTTACATGTTAAGTATCACCATTCTAAGTGTTTAAAGACTTAACAGCAACCTGGGTTTAAGCCCTTCCTAATGAAGGGCTTTTGCCCAAAACGTGGATTCTCCTGCTCCTCAGATACTGCCTGACCTGCTGTGCTTTTCCAGCATCACACTCTTTACTCTAATCTCCAGCATCTGCAGTGCTGACTTTCGCCTAGAAATCTAGGTTTGTTCAATATATCGCATACTTTGATCGTTTACTATAAATTCTGTGTCCTGTGTTCCTGCCCCACAAGTTACCTGATAAAGGAGCAGCGCTCCAAAAAGCTTGTACTTCCAAATACTGTAAACCTGTTGGACCATAAACTGATGTGTGATTTTTAATTTCAAATAGTTAATTGCAGATGCAATGAGGAGACTGCAGGGTGTGCCTTTGAACTGCATTAAATGGTGAGACAGACAATACTGCCTCCTGCTGGCAGTAACAACTGAAGCGCCAGGTCCCTTTAAAAACCTTTCAATCAATTCAGTGGCCTTTCTGTATTCGCTGATATTTTTATAACTAATAACCTAAAATGTGAAAAACTAATGCAAAAATTATTTTAATATCTACTGATTTATTTCTGGAGCTGAACATGATACAATTTAGAGATTAACTCCTGGATGTTCGGGCAGTCTGAAAGATTAGCGGGAGGTGAGGGTATTGACTGGGGTCGGGGACTGGCAGCTGAGGGACTGGTTGACGGGGCAGTTCTGAAAGGGTTAATATGTAAGATTGCCCCAGTCTCCACCTGGGTGATGGTGTTGTAAGGGGAAAGGAACACTATTTTGATCCAAATTACAACGCCCTTTTTGAATGTCCCCCTTGAACCTGTCTCCGTCATATTTCCAGGCAGTGCATTGCAGACCCTAACTACTCACTGAGTGAATAAGCTCAGCAATTCAGAGATATTCACGCCCCTCTGGAACCTTCCTCCTTCGGGTATTCCACATCTCTCCACTGTTTTGTACTCGGCAAAGGCCTCAGCTTTATCCATCTACGTTTCCACCTTAATGAACTTTCAGCACCTCATGACATTGACCTCTTCTTTCATTGCCTTTGCCTCTATGCCCATTTCTTTGGACAAGAGTCTTCAACCCATCCCATAGAGTCCTTTGCCCACCTCCAACACTCTCCCCCCACCTGGACCCTTCCCTCTGGCTGTTTACCTGCGCTCAACCTGTTCATCGAGAACTGTGAATTGACATTGGTCACCTCAATTTCTGTGCCCCCCTCATCCATTCCAATCTATCTCAATAGACAATAGACAATAGGTGCAGGAGTAGGCCAATCTGCCCTTCGAGCTTCACTACCATTCAATATGATCATGGCTGATCATCCTTAATCAGTATCCTGTTCCTGCCTTATCTACATAACCCTTGATTCCACAATCCTTGAGAGCTCTATCCAACTCTTTCTTAAATGAATCCAGAGACTGGGCCTCCACTGCCCTCTGGGGCAGAGCATTCCACACAGCCACCACTCTCTGGGTGAAGAAGTTTCTCCTCATCTCTGTCCTAAATGGTCTATCCCGTATTTTTAAGCTGTGTCCTCTGGTTCGGCACTCACCCATTAGTGGAAACATGTTTCCTGCCTCCAGAATGTCCAATCCTTTAATAATCTTATATGTCTCAATCTGATCCCCTCTCAGTCTTCTAAACTCAAGGGTATACAAGCCCAGTCGCTCCCTTTCAGTGTAAGGTAGTCCCGCCATTCCAGGAATTGACCTCATGAACCTACGCTGCACTCCCTCAATAGCCAGAATGTCTTTCCTCAAATTTGGAAACCAGAACTGCACACAGTACTCCAGGTGTGGTCTCACCAGGGCCCTGTACAGCTGCAGAAGAACCTCTTTGCTTCTATACTCAATCCCTCTTGTTATGAAGGCCAGCATGCTATTAGCCTTCTTCACTACCTGCTGTACCTGCATGCTTGCCTTCATTGACTGGTGTACAAGAACACCCAGATCTCTCTACTGCCCCTATACCTAAATTGATTCCATTTAGGCAGTAATCTGCCTTCCTGTTCTTGCCACCAAAGTGGATAACTATACATTTATCCACATTAAACTGCATCTGTCATGCATCTGACCACTCACCTAACTTGTCCAGGTCACCCTGTGATCTCCTAACATCCTCCTCACATTTCACCCTGCCACCCAGCTTAGTATCATCAGCAAATTTGCTAATGTTATTGCTGATACCATCTTCTGTATCATTAACATACATTGTAAAAAGCTGTGGTCCCAGCACTGATCCCTGCGGTACCCCACTGGTCACTGCCTGCCATTCCGAAAGGGAGCCGTTTATCACTACCCTTTGTTTCCTATCAGCCAACCAATTTTCAGTCCAATCTAGTACTTTGCCCCCAATACCATGAGCCCTAATTTTGCTCACTAACCTCCTGTGTGGGACTTTATCAAACGCTTTCTGAAAGTCCAGGTACACGACATCTACTGGATCTCCCTCATCCATCTTCAGAGTTACATCCTCAAAAAATTCCAGAAGATTAGTCAAGCATGATTTCCCCTTCATCAATCCATGCTGACTCTGAACTATCCTGTTACTACTATCCAGATGTGTCGTAATTTCATCCTTTATAATAGACTCCAGCATCTTTCCCACTACTGAGGTCAGACTAACTGGTCTATAATTTCCTGCTTTCTCTCTCCCACCTTTCTTAAAAAGTGGTACAACATCAGCCACCCTCCAATCCGCAGGAACTGATCCTGAATCTATTGAACTCTGGAAAATAGTCACCAACGCATCCACGATTTCCCAAGCCACCTCCTTCAGTACCCTGGGATGTAGACCATCAGGCCCCGGGGACTTATCAACCTTCAGACCTAACAGTCTCTCCAACACCAAATCCTGGCAAATACAGATTCCCTTAAGTTCAGGTCCTTCAGTCACTGTTACCTCTGGGAGATTGCTTGTGTCTTCCCCAGTGAACACAGATCTGAAGTACCCATTTAATTCTTCTGCCATTTCTATGTTCCCCGTAATATTTTCCCCTGTTTCTGTCTTCAAGGGCCCAATTTTAGTCTTAACCATTTTTTTGCCTTTCACATACCTAAAAAAGCTTTTCCTATCCTCCTTTATATTATTGGCCAGTTTACCTTCGTACCTCATTTTTTCTCTGCGTATTTCCTTCTTAGTAATCCTCTGTTGTTCTTTAAAAGCTTCCCAGTCCTCTGTTTTCCCACTTATCTTTGCTATGTTATACTTTTTCTCTTTTAACTTTATATGTTTCTTAACTTCCCTCATCATCCATGGCCACCCATGCCTCCTCCTGGGATCTTTCTTCCTTTTTGGAATGAACTGATCCTGCACCTTCTGCATTATACACAGAAATATCCGCCATTGTTCCTCCACTGTCATCCCTGCTAAGGTATTGCACCATTGAACTTTGGCCAGCTCCTCCCTCACAGCTCCATAGTTGCCTTTATTCAACAGAAATATTTTCACTTCCAACTGTACCCTCTCCCTCTCAAATTATAGATCGAAGCTTATTGTATGAAGTGACTACACTCTTGTGCTTTCAGATCCAACCCTGATTTTGTCATTAAGCTTGCTGATAAGGGTAGTGCTGTTGTAGTCTGAGGGACTGACCTCTACATTGCAGAGGCTGAGCACTAGCTCTCAGATACTTCCTCTTATTTCCTCCTGGACCCTGAACACACAATGGAACAACAGGCTACCTTGTCCACAACAGTCACTAACCCCACTTCATCTGGTAATCTCACCACACCACACTGCCTCCAAGCTCAGTCTCTCAACTCCACACAGCTCACTTCTACTTCCTTCTCAAAATCCACAAACAGGCCTGCCCAGACACATTGTTCCTTCTGGTGGGTGTCCCATAGAACTCTTCTCTTCCTATCTCAACTCGGTTTTTTTTCTCTCCTTGTCCAGTCACTTCCTGTGCTTTGCTTCAGTTTCAGAATTTCCAATTTGTGGGCTCCCTCCAGTGACCTCCTCTTGACCAAGGGATGAGCAATCCCTTTATACATCTGTGCCCCATCAGGATGATCTCAGGGTTCTTTCCTTCTTCCTAGAAAAAGGCCTGAATCACCCCATCCAGCTCATCCTCACACTGAACAATGTCTCTTTTAAATCCTCTCACTTTCCTCAGGTCAAAAGGATAGCCGTGGGTACCCGCATGGGCGCCAGTTATGGCTGTCCCTTTATGGGATACGTGGAACATTCCTTGTTCCAGTCCTATTCTGGCCTCCACTCAACTTTTTCACTACTATATCAATATCACTGGTGCTGCATCCCTCTCTCATCTAAAATTGGAAGTTTATCAATTTTGCTTCCAATTTCCACTCCGCTCTCACCTTCACGTGGTCTCTCTCTGACTCCTCCCTTCCCCTCCTTGACATCTGTGTTTTTATTTCCGGGGATAGGCTGACCATCAATATCCACTACAAACGCACTGACTCTCAGTTATCTAGACTGTACATCTTCACAGACTGCTTCCCGTAAAGACTCTATTCCATTCTCTCAGTTTCTCTGTCCACATCGAATCTGTTCTAACTATGCCGACACTCAAGAAGCTTGACACTATCCCAGGATAAAGCTTTATTGGCACCACATTCACCGACGTCCCCTCCCTCCACCACCGACGCTCAGTAGCAACAGTGTGTACCATCTACAAGATACACTGCAGTAATTCACCAAAGATCCAACACCTTCCAAACCCATGACCACTTCCATCTAGAAGGACAAGGATAGTAAATACATGGGAACACCATTCCCAAAAGTTTCCCTCTAAGCCACTCACTATCCTGACTTGGAAATATATTGCTGTTCCTTCACTGTCACTGAGTGAAAATCCTGGTATTCCCTCCCTAAGGACAGTGTGGATCTACCCACAGCACATGGCCGGTAGCGGTTCTAGAAGGTAGCTCACCCTTATCTTCTGAAGGGGCAATAAGGACAGGCAATAAATGCGAGCCAGCCAGCTATGCCCATATCCCACTAAAATAAATTCAGCAAGGGAACCTATAAAATGTCGACTTCCTTCATCAAGAAGGGACTCCCCAGCACTGTAGTTGACAGAGTCATCACCCACACTTCAGCCCTCACCTGTCTCTTCCTTCCCACCCGAAACTTTGACTCTCCTGCTCCTCGGATGCTGCCTGACGTGCTGTGTTTTTCCAGTACCACACTCTCGACTCTGATCTCCAGCATCTGCAGTCCTCACTCTCTCCTTCTCTTCCTCCCACGACAGTGATAGGGTTCCCCTTTGTCCTCACCTACCATCCCACTGGCATTCACATCCAGAGGATCATTAGTTACCATTCCATCACCTCCAGCAGGATGCCATCACCAGACACATAATCCCCTCCCCTCCCTTGACAGCCTTCTGCAAGGACCCTTTCCTTTGGAACAACCTGGCCCACTCTCCCTTCACTCCCAAAACCACTCCCCACCCCCACCCTGAGAGCCCCATAGCACCTTCCCCTGCAACTACTGAAAGTGTATAACCTGCCTATTTCCCTCCTCCCTCCTCAATGTCCAAGGCCCCAAACATACCCTCCAGGTGAAACAGCGGTTTACCTGCACTTCTCAGAATCCCGTCTACTGCATTCGCTGTTCACAGTCTCCTCTACAGCAGGGAGATGAAATACAGACTGGGTGAATACTTTGCAGACCACATTCACTCTGTCTGCAAATAAGATCCTGAGCTTCCAGTTGCCGGCCACTGTAACACCCCGCCCTGTTCCCTGGCCAACATCTCTGTCTCAGGCTTGCTGCAGTCCTCCACTGAAGCTCAGTAAAAGCTTGAAAAAAACGGCCCCTCATTATCCACTTTGGGACCCTGCAGTAACAGAGTCCATTTACATAGACCCCTCAAAGGTGCCACCCAGGTTGATAGGGTTGTTAAAAAGGCATATGGTGTGTTAGCTTTTATTGATAGAGGGATTGAATTTCAGAACCATGAGGTCATGTTGGAGCTGTACAAAACTCTGGTGCAGCTGCACTTGGAGTATTGTGTACAGTTCTGGTCACTGCATTATAGGAAGGAGCTGGAAGCACTGGAAAGAGTTCAGAGGCGATTTCCCAGGATGTTGCCTGGTATGGAAGGGACGGTCTTATGAGGAAAGGCTGAGGGACTTGAAGCTGTTTTCGTTAGAGAGAAGAAGGTTGAGAGGTGACTTAATAGAGGCATACAAGATAATCGGGGGTTAGAGAGGGTGGACAGGGAGAGCCTTTTTCCACAGATAGTGATGGCTAGCACAAAGGGGCATAGCTTCAAATTGAGAGACAATAGATATAGGACAGATATCAGAGGTAGTTTCTTTAATCAGAGAGTAGAAAGGGTGTGGAACACCCTGCCTGCAACAGGAGTAGACTCACCAATTTTAAGGGCATTTAAATGGTCATTGGATAAACATATGGACGAGAATGGAACAGTGTGGGTTAGATGGGCTTCAGATTGGGTTCACAGGTTGGCACAATGTCGAGGACCAAAGGGCCTGTACTGTGCTATAATGTTCTATTTCTATAACTTTACACCCTTATTCTGTGCCCCCACACACTTGTCCTGAGGCATGACCTTATAGAGGGGTGACAGGAGGCTAAGGCGTGACCTTATAGAGGGGTGACAGGAGGCTAAGGCGTGACCTTATAGAGGGGTGACAGGAGGCTGAGGCGTGACCTTATAGAGGGGTGACAGGAGGCTAAGGGGTGACCTTATAGAGGGGTGACAGGAGGCTAAGGCGTGACCTTATAGAGGGGTGACAGGAGGCTAAGGGGTGACCTTATAGAGGGGTGACAGGAGGCTAAGGCGTGACCTTATAGAGCTTTATAAAAACTCATGAGGGGCATAGATAGAGTAAATAGACAAGCTCTTTTCACTGGGGTAGATGGGGGAATCCAGAGTTAGAGGGCATAGGTTGCGGGTGAGAGGGGAGAGATATAAAAGGGACCTAAGGGGCAACTTTTTCACACAGACGATGGCACTTGTATGGAATGAGCTGCCAGAGGAAGTGTTGGAGGCTGGTACAATTACAGCATTTAAAAGGCATCTGGATGAGGATGTGAATAGAAAGGGTTTAAAGGGATATGGGCCAAATGTTGGCAAATGGGACTCAATTAGTTTAGGATTTCGGGTTGGCATGGACGAGTTTGACTGAAGGGTCTGTTTCCATGCTGTATAACTCTATGACTGTATAACTCAAACCCTTCTGTCTCAGTAACATCCTTGTAAATCTTTTTTTGCATCTTTTGCAGTTTAATTACATCCTTCCTTTTGCAGGGTACTCCAAATGTAGCCTTCCGGTATCTTGTACAGCCAAAACATGATGCCCCAGCTCCTGTACTCAATGCTCTGACTGATGAAGGCAAGTGTACCAAATGTCTCCCTGTGACACCACTTTCAGGGAACTGTGTTCTTACACCCCTAGATCTCTTTGTTCAACAACACCTCCCAGGGTCCTACCATTAACTGTGTATTTTGATCAAGATACCATTGAACCCTTAGATAACCTTCTTCATTGTCCACTATACCACCAAGTTTGGTTTCATCCACACACAGTTTTCCCGTCACCCCTCTGTATGGTCATGCCTCAGGACAATGTGTGGGGGCACAGAATAAGGGTGTAAAGTTATAGAAACAGAACACTACAGCACAGTGCAGGCCCTTTGGCCCTTGATGTTGCGCCAATCTGTGAACCCAATCTGAAGTCTATCTGACCTACACTAGTCCATTTTCATCCAGATGTTTATCCAATGACCACTTAAATGCCCTTAAACTTGGTCTCGTGGATCTTTTGTCCTTAATATACTTGTAGAGTCTCTTTGGATTCTCTTTTACCTCATTTGCCCTTTTTGCCCTCCTGATTTCCCTCTTAAGTCTGTTCCTGCACACACCCCCATACTTGACAAGAGATTCACTTCATCCCAGCTGCGTATACCTGACATCTATCTCCTTCTCCTTCTCGACCAGAGCCTCAATAACGATTGTACGGTATTGTAACAAACACCTTGTGATAATCTATTACACATCAACTGCATTACCCTCATCAAGCCTTTCTGATGCCTCCCCAAAAACCTTCAGCCTGTTCATTAAAATGTGATTTCCCCTTAATCAACTAACCTTTTCTTCTTTGTGACGATTAATTCTATCCCAAATAATTGTTTCTAGAAGCTTCTCCACCACCGAGGTGTATGGACTGATCTTTATGTGCTGGTATTATTACAACCCTCGTTTTGAAGGAGGTGGCAGTAACTCACTATGGCCAAGATCCCAACAGTTCATATAGAGTGTAGCTGAAGACTGAATTGAGGTGACATATCCCAACAGTGAGCAGGAGGAAGGGTTAGTAGGGATGGGGCAGTAGGGTCTGCAGAGCTAGAGCTTCCCTTTTTATTTGTTTGTGAATGTGGGCATTGCTGGCTGGTCAGTATTTATTGCCCATCCCTAGTTGCCCCTTGAGAAGGTGGGGGTGAGCTGCCTTCTTGAACCACTGCAGTCCATTTGCTGTGGGTTGACCCACAATGCCATTAGGGAGGGAATTCCAGGATTTTGACCCAGCAACAGTGAAGGAAAGGCAATATATTCCCAAATCAGGATGGTGAGTGGTTTGGAGTGGAGTGTGCAGGTGCAGGTCTTCCCATGTATCTGCTGCTCTTACCCCTGAAGATGGAAGTGGTCATTGTTTTGGATGATGTTGGATCTTTGGTGAATTTCTGCAGTGCATCTTGCAGAGAGTGCACACTGCTGCTACTGAGTGTTGGTGGGGAAGGGAGTGGATGTTGAAGTGGTGGATGTGGCGTCAATGAAGTGGGATGCTTTGTCCTGCATGGTGTCAAGCTTCTTGAGTGTTTGTTAGAGCTGCCCCAGTCCAGGCAAGTGGGGAGTATTCCATCACACTCCTGACTTACACCTTGTAAATGGTAGACAGGCTTTGGGGAGACAGGAAGTGAGTTATCTATTGCAGAATATCCCAACCTCTAACTTGTTCTTGTAATCACTATTTATATGATAGTTTATCATATGGGGAGGTATGGATGAGAAAGTGATTTTGGGCCCTCAGATACCTTTATCCCAGTAAATTTTATTTACATGTGATCCCAAAATCTGAACATAATGAGTTACTTGACTGCAGAGATTCACATCATGATATCACTTATTGATACAGAGTGGATCGTGGGCTGGTATTGGTTATTGATATGGGGTGGATCTGGGCAGGTATTGGTTATTGATACAGAGTGGATCCTGGGCTGGTATTGGTTATTGATATGGGGTGGATCTGGGCAGGTATTGGTTATTGATATGGGGTGGATCTAGGCTGGTTTTGGTTATTGATATGGGGTGGATCCTGGGCTGGTATTGGTTATTGATATGGGGTGGATCTGGGCAGGTATTGGTTATTGATACAGAGTGGATCCTGGGCTGGTTTTGGTTATTGATATGGGGTGGATCCTGGGCTGGTATTGGTTATTGATATGGGGTGGATCTAGGCTGGTATTGGTTATTGATATGGGGTGGATCGGATCGTGTGCTGGTATTGGTTATTGATACAGAGTGGATCCTGGGCTGGTATTTTGGTATTTGCTGATTTATTTTGAGGTGTTTCTGTCAGTAACGAGTTGTGACGTTGTCCTGTATCATATGGGGACGAAGAATAAGAAATTCTAATCCAAGTCATTGTCACTGGGACACAGCTGCATTTTAAAAAATAAAGACAGCTCCAACTGAACAGGGACAGCTCACACCCCCTCACTCGCTGACACACACACACACACACATACATTTATACACTGGTATGTACAAAGTTTCACTCACACTCTAGAATAAGTCATTGAAGTGGTGACTCACCATAAGGCGCTGTGTTTACAATCAACTCAGACACTGCACTTTCTGGGTGTGAATGCTCTTACTGCCTTAAAGATACAGATATCACACCCAGACACTCTCACACCCATTACTGGGCACACCCAGAACACTGGGCACACACTCAGACACTCTCACACCCAGAGCACTGGGCACACACCCAAACACTCTCACACCCATTACTGGGCACAAACCCAGACACTCTCACACCCAGAGCACTGGGCACACACTCAGACACTCTCACACCCATTACTGGGCACACCCAGAGCACTGGGCACACACTCAGACACTCTCACACCGACACCCACCCACAGAGCTGGCGGGGTGGGGGTGGGTTTGCATAGCCAGAGTGGGATTTTTTGTCGGTATATCACAAGTTCCTTTTAATTCAATGATATATGAAGAAATCTCACAATCGAGCACTAAAACAATAATGTCAACATTATTGCATGTAGCAACCCAAATTTGACCCTTTAAGACGCACAACCCGACTCAACCCACAGTGTCTGTCTCATGGCTGACCCTCGATCTCTAAACCGTGCTACCCGCTTTCTCAACAATATTAGCCTCTAGAAATCGATTTCTATCTAAAATATATTCCTTTCATAGTCCCTTTAACGCCATGTTCATTTCTAACAGTTTAATTTGTTCCGTCTGAGTTCTGCTCTTCTTTATTCAATGTCTTTTCGCTGATTAACATTAATTATAATTTATAGTGTACAACATTATTTTTATTTTTTTAATTGGATCTTAAAGCTAAGTTCAGTGTAAAGGGAGCAGTGTCTGAAATTAAACAGAGGGTGGCAGTGACGTTGTGTATTAACCTTTTGAATGGGTGGTCCCGCCTATTGGCGGAGTGCCCTGGAGTTGGGATTGAGAGCAGCCCTTCTGTAATGTACTGTCCTGCTCTGACTCTCACCTGCTGCTTGCTACGTCTCTAACCGGGATTGATTGTGAGTGGGGCCCGGGATTTGCAGCTCCCCATGTATTCCCAGAACCCAATCTGGATGCTGGCCTGGGCGCTGATATTCCCAGGTGAGTGTGTGACCAGGAAGTGGTGGCACCAGGACTGGGAGCTAGGAATCCACTCCATTTTGGGATCCAGCAGGATCCATTCTCTGTCAGTTTCAGGGGAGGGGGCAGTCAGTCCTAATGAGTAAAGGGTTTCTTTAAAACGTGCCTCAGCAGTTGGTGGGTTTTAGTTGGGCTGACTGTTGGAGGGAGAGGGAATGTTGAAGTTTTGGTCCTCTGACTGGATTTTGCTGGAGTATTAAAGGAAGCAGAGCCCCGTCCTTACTCAGGAAAATTCTCTCTCTCCCTGGCCGTGTTAAACCAAGTTCCCAGTCCGTGGAATCATTTCTGTAACATTCCAGAAAGTTAAATCATCAGCAGCTGCTTCTTGTATCTAAAGAATTACAGAAAATAAGGCAGGCGTATTGTTCAGATGCAGATCACCACGATCTCATTGCAGTTGGTTTTAAATTGCGTGTGTTCGGGCTTCAGGACATTGGTTGTGTCTAGACTTGTAGCGAAAACAACTCAGAGTTGTTCAAACTCGATCGGGGATTTGGTAAATAAATCAGCAATTAAACAACTCGGTGACTGAACTGTTGAATTGTTGTAAACCCCCAGCTGTTTCACTAATGTCTTTTTGGGAAATCTACTGCCCTTCCCTAGTCTGGCCTCCATGTGACTCCAGACCCAGAGCAATGTGATGGACTCAGTGCCCAATGTGTTTGTGGCCAGTGGCTAGCACATTAAACTAGTTCAAGGCAGTGTGGCCAATGGTCAGTGATTCCAATGGTCAGTAATTCCAGTGGGGATGATTCCAATGGTCAGTGATTACAGTGGGGATGATTCCAATGGTCAGTAATTCCAGTGGTCAGTGATTACAGTGGGGATGATTCCAATGGTCAGTGATTACAGTGGGGATGATTCCAGCTGAGAGGAATTGTATGGATTCAGGAAAAAGATACAAATGAGGTCAGACGTGATAATCTCAATGTTGTGTCCTCTAAGACGTGAGAGCATAAGTAGGCCATTCAACCCATCAAATCTATTCCGTCTTCAGTGAAGCCTGGTCTGATAATTGTCAGCTCCACTTTCCTGCCTATTCTCCATAAGTCTTGAATTCCCCTTCCTGATTAAAACATCCATCTCTATCAGCCTGGAATGACTCAGCCTTGACAGCCCTCTGCAGTAAAGGATTCCACAGATTCACAAACTTCTTTGAGAGAAGACTTTCCTCCTCATCTTTTTAAATGTATGACCCCTCACTTTGAAACAATGCCCTCTGGTTCTAGCCTCTCTCACAAGGCGAACCAGCCTGTCCATATCTCCCCTATCAGGCCTCCTAAGAATCTTGAATGTTTCAATAAGGTTGTCTCTCGCTATTCTAAGCGCCAATGAGAACAAGCTGAATCTACTTAACATCTCCTCATTAGACAGTCTCTCCAATACCTGGGATCAGTGGAATAAACCTTCTCTGAACCTGCCTCCAATGCTTGGACATCTTTCCTTAGGTAAGAGCCCCCAAAACTGTACACAGTAGTCCGGCTGTGGCCTGCTCATGTTGTTTGAGTAAGCTGTCCCTATTTTTATAATCCATTCTCTTTAAAATAAAGACCAACGTTCCAGTTACCAATCCTTACCAACTGAAATTGTATGCTAGTTTTTTTTGTGATTTATGCACAGCAACAGCTTTCTGCAGTCTTTCTCTATTTACGCCTCCATTCTTCCTGCCAAAGTTCATAATCTTGTATTTTCCACATTATATTCCATCTGTTAAGATCTTTTATCCACTTACTTAATCTATCTCTATCCCTGTGCTGACTTGATGTTATCCTCTTCACCTGTTTTTGTGTCACCCACAAACTTGGCTATAACACAATCACTTTCCTTATCCAAGTCCTTCATATACAGTATATTGTAACTAATTGTTACAGGTTGACAGCATGAAAATGCCCTCTTTTTAACCCATTTCTCTATTTCCGATAAAGTTTGCCAATCCTCTATTCATTCTAATATACTAACACATACCTTGGGCCTTGCCTTATTAAGCAGCCTAATGTGTGGTGCCTTATCAAATATCTTTTGGAAATATAAATACTTTAAAGGCATTTGTTCCTCTTTATCTATCTGGCTTGTTAGTTCCTCAAAGAATTCTAATAAATGTTTCATGAAGCAAAGTTGTCTCTGATTGATTGTATCTCGTATTTCTAAATGCTCTGCTATTAATCGTTTATAATAGACCTGACCATTTTCCCAATGATAGACATTGCGTTACCTCATCTATAGTTACCTGTGTTTTTTTTTTCAATCACCCTCCCATTTTTAAGTGTTACATTAGCTGTTTTCCAATCCGCCAGGACATTTCCAGAATCTAAGAATTCCTGGGAAATTATGACCAGGGCATCCACTATCTCTGTAGCAACTTCCTCACTGGAATATAACTTTGCTGTGGGTCATAAACGAATTTCTTAAATGTCTGCCATTTTTCCTCAACCACCTTTCCTGCTAAACTGTTTCCAAGGGGGTTTTTACTCTGAGATTGTTTTTAAACCTACCTCATAATAATAGGTTACCAGATTCAAAATAGCCTGACCCCCTAGTTGGAGCAATAGCATATTGTTCAAGAAAACTGTCCAGAACATTCCTTGAAAGCTTCCTTGTATCTATCTCTACCAATTTGATTTTCCCAAACTACATGAAGATTAAATTCACCCATATTTAATGTACTGTCTTTCTACATTATTTCCTGATTTATTCTTTGTCTTACATTATATCTACAGTTAAATGACCTCCAGTCTACTCCTACCAATAGCTTTGTCTTGTTTGTTATTTCTTGTTTAATTCAGATAAATGTGAGGTGCTGCACTTTGGAAAAGCAAATCAGAACAGGACTTGTACACAGGCGACTGACTGTGTGGAGTTTGCACGTTCTCCCCGTGTCTGCATGGGTTTCCTCCGGGTGCTCCGGTTTCCTCTCACCGTCACAAAGATGTGCGGGTCAGGTGAATTGGCCATGCTAAATTGCCCGTAGTGTTAGGTAATGGGGTAAAATGTAGGAGTATGGGTGGGTTGCGCTTCGGCGGGTCGATGTGGACTTGTTGGGCCGAAGGGCCTGTTTCCACACTGTAACTAATCTAATCTAGTCCTAGGGAGTGTTGCTGAACAAAGAGACCTTGGAGTGCAGGTTCATAGCTCCTTGAAAGTGGAGTCGCAGGTAGATAGGATAGTGAAGAAGGCGTTTGGTATGCTTTCCTTTATTGGTCAGAGTATTGCGTACAGGGGTTGGGAGGTCATGTTGCGGCTGTACAGGACATTGCTTAGGCCACTGTTGGAATATTGCGTGTAATTCTGGTCTCCTTTATTAATCAGTGCATTGAGTAGAGGAGTTCGGAGGTCACGTTGTGGCTGTACAGGACATTGGTGAGATCACTTTTGGAATATTGCATGCAATTAAGGTCTCCCTTTGGAAGGATGTTGTAAAACTTGAAAGGGTTCAGAAAAAATTTACAAGTGTGTTGACAAGGTTCGAGGGTTTGAACTGTAGGGAGAGGTTGAATAGGCTGGGGCAGTTTTCTGTGGAGCATCAGAGGCTGAGAGGTAACCTTTATAGCGGTTCATAAAATCAAGAGGGGCATGGATAGAGTAAATAGACAAGATCTTTTCCCTGGTTTGGGGAGGCGAAAACTAGAGGGCATAGGTTTAGGCTGAGAGTGGAAAGATATAAAAGGGATCTAAGGGGTAACTTTTTCACACAGTAGGTGGTGTGTGTATGGAATGAGCTGCTAGAGGAAGTGGTGGAGGCTGGTACAATTGCAATATTTAAAAGGCATCCAGAGGAGCATATTATAGGAAGGGTTTGGTGGGATATGGGCCAAGTGTTGGCGAATGGGACTGGATTAGGTTGGGATATCTGTTCAGCATGGCTGAGTTGGACCGAAGGGTCTGTTTTCATGCTGTACGTCTCTATGACTCTATGGCCTGCACCCACTTGGATTCTTGCATTTTCCAATTCAAGATAATTTCTTGCTTTCATACACATTCCATCCTGAATTAACAAGGCTTCTACCCCACCTTTTCTTTCCTGCATATCCTTTCAAAACATTACATATCAATAAGAAGGAGTAGGCCCTTCAGCCCCTTGAGTCTGCTCTGCTATTCAATTGGATCCTGGCTGATCGATACTCCTTGTCCACTTTCCTGCCTTTCCCTGTAACCATTGATTTCCCCGACTGATCGAGAATCTACCTCAGCCTTAAATATACAGAAGGACTCTGCCCCCCACAGCTCTCTGCCACAAGGAGTTCCAAAGGCTCTCAACCCTCTAAGAGGAAATAAAGTCCTCCTGTTCTGAGTCTTAACTTGGTGTCCTTGCAGTTTTCTTTAAAGAACATTGTTCTTTTCAAGATGAACAACTTCACATTTTCCCATATTTTACTCCATTTGCCAACTTTTGGCCCACTAAACCAATCAGCATCTCTCTCTAATCTCTTTATATCCCTATCACAACTTATCTTTCCATCTACGAATTTGATCTCATTATAACCATGTCTCTGTATTGCTATAAGATCAGACCCACTAACCTGTGTTTTGCCATGAATTAGAGTCATAGAATCATAGAGATGTACAGCATGGAAACAGACCCTTCAGTCCAACCCGTCCATGCTGACCAGATGTCCCAACCCAATCTAGTCCCACCTGTCAGCACCCGGCCCATATCCCTCCAAACCCTTCCTATTCATATACCCATCCAAATGCCTCTTAAATGTTGCAATTGTACCAGCCTCCACCACATCCTCTGGCAGCTCATTTCATGCACATAGCACCCCCTGCATGAAAAAGTTGCCCCTTAGGTCTCTTTTATATCTTTCCCCTCTCACCCGAAACCTATGCCCTCTAGTTCTGGACTTGCCCACTCCAGGGAAACGATTTTGTCTATTTATCCTATCTATGCCCCTCATGACTTTATAAACCTCTATAAGGTCACCTCTCAGCCTCTAGGGAAAACAGTCCCAGCCTATTCAACCTCTCCCCATAGCTCATGTTGTCCAATCCTGACAACATCCTTGTAAATCTTTTCTGAACCCTTTCAAGTTTCACAGCATCATTCCGATAGGAAGGAAACAGAATTGCGCGCAATATTCCAACAGTGGCCTAACCAATGTCCTGTACAGCTGCAACATGACCTCCCAACTCCTGTACTCAATACTCTGACCAATCAAGGAAAGCATACCAAACACCTTCTTCACTATCCTATCTACCTGCGACTCCACTTTCAAGGAGTTATGAACCTGCATTCCAAGGTCTCTTTGTTCAGCAACACTCCCCAGGACCTTATCATTAAGTGTATAATTCCTGCTAAGATTTGCTTTCCCAAAATGCAGCACCTTGCATTTATCTGACTTAAGCTCCATCTGCCACTTCTCAGCCCATTGGTTCATCTGGTCCAGATCCTGTTGTAATCTGAGGTAACCTTCTTCACTGTCCACTACACCTCCAATTTTGGTGTCATCTGCAATCTTACTAACTGTACCTCTTATGCTCGCATCCAAATCATTTATGTAAATGACAAAAAGTAGAGGACCCAGCATCGATCCTTGTGGCACTCCACTGATCACAGGCTCCAGTCTGAAAAACAACCCTCCATCACCACCCTCTGTCTTCTACCTTTTGAGTCAGTTCTGTATCCAAATGGCTAGTTCTCCCTGTATCCCTGAGATCTAACCTTGCTAACCAGTCTCCCAAGGGAAACCTTGTCAAATATGTCACTGAATTCCACCACTCTGCCCTCATCAATCCTCTTTGTTACTTCTTCAAAAAAACTCAGTCAAGTTTGTGAGACATGATTTCCCATGCACAAAGCCGTATTGACTATCCCTAATCAGTCCTTGCCTTTCCAAATACATGTCCATCCTGTCCCTCAGGATTTGCTCCAACAACTTGCCCACCACCGAGGTCTGGCTCATCGGTCTATAGTTCCCTGGCTTGTCTTTACCATCCTTCTTAAACAGTGGCACCACGTTTGCCAACCTCAAGTCTTCCGGCACCTCACCTGTGACTATCGATGATACAAATATCTCAGCAAGAGGCCCAGCGATCACTTCTCTTGCTTCCACAGAGTTCTTGGGTACACCTGATCAGGTCCTGGGGATTTATCCACTTTTATGTGTTTCAAGACATCCAGCACTTGCTCCTCTGTAATATGGACATTTTTCAAGATGTCACCATCTATTTCCTTACATTCTATATCTTCCATGTACTGGTTTAGTATCTTCCCCCATCTCCTGCGGCTCCACACAAAGGCCACCTTGCTGATCTTTATGGGGTAAAAGTGAGGACAGCAGATGCTGGAACCCAGAGTTTACATCAGAGCGGTGCTGGAAAAGCACAGCAGGTCAGGCAGCATCTGAGGAGCAGAAAAATCGACATTTTGGTTAAAAGCCCTTCATCAGGATGCTGCCTGACCTGCTGTGCTTTTCCAGCACCACTCTGATCTTTGAGGGGCCCTATTCACTCCCTAGTTACCCTTTTGTCCTTAATGTATTTATAAAAACCCTTTGGATTCTCCTTAATTCTATTTTCCAAAGCTATCTCATGTCCCCTTTTGTGCTCTCCTGACGTCTGTCTTAAGTGTACTCCTACTGCCTTTATATTCTTCTAAGGATTCACTCGATCTCTCCTGTCTATACCTGACAGATCCTTCCTTCTTAACCAAAATCTCAATTTCTTTAGTCATCCAGCATTCCCTACACCTACCATTCTTTCCTTTCACCCTGACAGGAATGTACTTTCTCTGGACTCTTCATTTATTTTGTTTTGCATTTAATAAGCATTCCAGTAAAGAATGATTAATTTTGCCTTTTGTCATTTTCCCCCGTCGACCCTATTTACTGTTGTTTTTCTCTGCTTGTACACTCTGTCCCTTTGGGTATCATTGTTTGAATATCTACCCTGAAAATCTGCCATATTCTTCTCTCCCAAACCCACCCTCCCCTCGAATTAATTTGAAGCCTTCTCTACATCCCTAGTTATTGATTCACCAGGAATTTGGTCCTGACGCAGTTCAAGTGAAGCCCCTCCTAGCAGAACAGCTCCCTTCTACCCCAGTCCTGGTGCCAGAGAGCCCCATTATCTGAAACCCATTCCACCCATACTAATATCTGAGCCACACACTTCACTCCTCGGGAAGAGTTCTTATTCCCATCATTATACAGTTCCCTACCACAACAGTCCTCCTACTTCCTCACTCCATTTGAATGATTCCTTGTTCCAACATGCCGTGGTCACTTTGCCCATCCTCCTTAAGTCCCCAGTCTCATGCACAGACAGCAAGATCCTGGGAACTGTTCTGACCGTTAACCCACCTTCCAGTGACGTGGTAAACAGTGCGTTAGTAACGAACACACTAAGATCTGGAAAGAGTTTGCCAATTTCGTCAATCAAGCTTTGCAGGTCTCAGGTTGAACCTTGTTTGTTGTGTAACTGCCCATGTTTGACATCTTCATTTCCTGAAAACCAGTGCTGACCAGGACAAGAAGTGCATGTTACAATTTTGTCACCATGACAATCCCTGAGGCTAATCATTCCTATTGGACAATAAACTAAGAGGGCGCACTGCTGCAGAATGTGCAGGAAATCTACTAAATGGCCAAATCAGTTCCTTGGGATCTTGTTCTCTAACTAACATTGCAATGGTTGCCATCCCTAACTGCCCCACTGCTGAGGGGTTGGCTCGGTCACTTGAGAGGCCATTCCGTTAAGAGTGGACCGTATGACTGGGTCTGGAGCCATGTTCTGGTTCATTCTTCTCATCGATGACTTCTTTTGCCTCTAAGTTTTTGCTGAACATTGAAATATCTGCATAAATGTCTGCCACAGTTTCTCGGGCTGGTTTTTGTATCTCTTGACATTATTGATAAGGGTAACTGTACGGAGTCAATCAAAAATCACACAACACCAGATTATAGTTCAGCATTTGTTATTTAGAAGCACTAGCTTTCAGAGCAGCGCTGTTAGACTATAACCTGGTGTTGTGTGATTTTTAACTTTGTCCCACCCCAGTCCAACTCTGGCACCTCCAATTCATGTACAGAGTCAGTGTTTAATCAGCAGGACCAGGGTCACTCACAGTGTAACTGTACAGAGTTTATTCAGTATATCACTCTTTGAATTGATTAGAGATTGCAAATTTCTCCTGCTGAACACCCGTCAATGAGATAATGAGGAATAAATGTTGTGGTTTCTGTGCAGGTATCAGTGGTGTTGCTGCCGTTGATATTTACACCAGTGGGAATATTGAAGCTCGGAATGGCACAGAGAAACGTCTGAAATGCACCTTTCAGTCCAGTTCTCCTGTCAGCAAGCGAACCACTGTCACCTGGCACTTTCGACGCCCTGACAGCAGCAATGAGGAGTCTGTAAGTATCTTGTGAAATTTCCTGGGCTTCTCATGCCAGGTACAAGTCACTGGCATTTGCACAGGATTAACAAAGTCAACTAAGTTCCCTTCAACCCACCAGCAGCCCCTAAACTGGAATCTCGCCGCTCTAACTCACTCAACCCTCATTACTCACTCATTCATTGCTGTTAGGATCCCAGGCGATGGTAGATAAGTCAGATCTCCAAGTGAAACCTGGCTTGACCAATCAAATTTTCGTTTTTGTTTAGTTAATTAAAAGTGGTCGCTGAAACATATTCGCTCAAGGCTACAGTTTTCTTTGATTTGCAGATTGGTAGAAATAAGAAAACAAAGTAGTCTAAATCTACACACAGTTAACGCGCGCGCGCACACACACACACACACAACAAAACCAAGTTAAAACATGTCTCCAATCAATATTCTTTTCAAAGATCAATTTCAGGAAAATTCTATCACTATCTCAACTCTTTAAGGTTCCATTTATCTGGCTCCTTACAGTATTTTTCCTATGGGCTATGGAGGTAGGTCAGTGAGTGCTTTCCAACATAATCTTTACATAAACCTGAGAGCTGGAACTTTCTCAGTTCTAATAATCTGGACATTTCTGACTGAATTTGCCCAGTTTGGAAGTTTTGCAAACTAAAGTTGTCTTGTTCCCTGAGAAAAACTAAACTTGCTTTTGAACTCAACCCTTATGTCCTCTGAACTGAATTAAAACTAGCTATTCCCAGATTCTTTTGAGCTGAAACCAAAGCTTTACATGTTTACTCTACCAATAACTGTGCACAGCCAAAAGTATAAACATCTTTCCATTCATACCCCAGGGGTCCACAAGTTTCCTGTCCTTTTAATAAATACTGGATTCAAATCACTGATCCAGGAGGACATTCTGAACTTTGTTCAAATGGAAAAAGCCTCACAAAAGTAACCGACGCCCACTTGCCCCTATTTTGAAATCCAACTTCCCACTGATGTAGATATGAAACATGACAGTGCCCTAAATGTCAGAATGCCTGGATCATGTGAAAGGGTCCACAGTATTGACTCATTGCTGGTGAAATATTCAACTGGAACTTGCACTGAGCAATGAGTCAGCTTCTTCTTGAGTAAATTTCAACATTCTGCAGCTGTGAAAAGTGATTACATTCCTTTCACCCCTGCACTGTCTGTCACATTGAGAGGCAGGACAGCAATGCTGTTTTTATTTAAATGTGTGGGCTTCATATTGCCATGATCTGTGGCCAATGAAGATGGAGAATCTTAGTCACTCTCAATCAAAAGTGACTGTGACGACACATGGTGCGGGGGCTATGAGGACTTGCCTGAACTAAATATTGAG
This sequence comes from Hemiscyllium ocellatum, assembly GCF_020745735.1. Classification (NCBI taxonomy): domain Eukaryota; kingdom Metazoa; phylum Chordata; class Chondrichthyes; order Orectolobiformes; family Hemiscylliidae; genus Hemiscyllium; species Hemiscyllium ocellatum. The sequence goes on from NC_083429.1 coordinate 56,200,465, forward strand.
GAGGAAGGTCACCACAGTGTTGGGCTGGTGTCTCTGACCCAGTTCCTGGTCCTGCCCTGTAACAGGCCCAAATCAGAAAGAGAAACCCACAGGTGTCTGAAGAACTGTGTCACTAGCAATAGGCAGCACATTTGTCAGCAAAATAGGGCAATTCAGGGAATGTGGAGAGACTGGCGCCAAGTTGGATTAGTTTAAGACAGGATTGAATGGATTGAATTAAAATAAATGAAGAGTTTGGTTTCTCCCTACAAGAATACAGTGACCCGAGGAGAACTGATTTATTTATGAATAGCAAAAAGCCATTGTGTGGACACAAAAAGCATTTTAAGGTGGAGAGTTGACTTTTTTACTGCTGTCCTGAAATGTGGGTATAGTTTGGTCAGTATTTATCGCCCATTCCTTGTTGCCCTTGACCTGCTTTCTTAGACCACCACAGTCCATGTGCTATGGGTTGACCCACAATGCCCTCAGGGAGGGAATTCCAAGATTTTGTCCCAGCAACAGTGAAGGGACAGCAATACATTTCCAAGTTAGGGTGGTGAGTGGCTTAGAGAGGAATTGGCTGGTGTTCCCGTGTATCTGCTGCCCTTGTCCTTCTAGATGGAAGTGGTCATGGGTTTGGAATGTGCTATTGAAAAAGCTTTGCTGAGTTTCTGCAGTGCATCTTGTAACCGGTACACACTAATACTCAGCATCAGTGGTGGCTGGAGTGGATGCTTGTAGACATGGTTTCAGTTAGATTAGATTAGATTACTTACAGTGTGGAAACAGACCCTTCGGCCCAACAAGTCCACACCGACCCGCCGAAGCGCAACCCACCCATTCCCCTACATTTACCCCTTTACCTAACACTATGGGCAATTTAGCATGGCCAATTCACCTAACCTGCACATCTTTGGATTGTGGGAGGAAACCGGAGAACCCGGAGGAAACCCACGCAGACACAGGGAAAATGTGTAAACTCCACACAGTCAGTCGCCTGAGTCGGGAATTGAACCTGGGTCTCTGGCGCTGTGAGGCAGCAGTGCTAACCACTGTGCCACCGTGCCGCCCAAAAGTTAAGCAGGCTGCTATCTCCTGGATGATGTCAAGCTCTCGAATATTGTTGGAACTGCACCCATCCAGGCAAGTGGTCTTATTGCATCACATTCCTGACTTGTGCCTTATGGATGGTGGACAGGCCTTGGGGAGTTTCAAAGTTTAAAAAAAAATCACACAACACCAGGTTATAGTTTATTTGGAAGCACTAGCTTCGGGAGCGCTGCTCCTTCAGGTGGTTGTGGAGAATAAGATTGTAAGACACAGAATTTATAGCAAAAGTTTACAGTGTGATATAACTGAAATTATATATTGAAAAAGACCTGGATTGTTTGTTGAGTCTCTCATCTTTTTAAATGATCATGTTGGTTTCAGTTCTTTCATCTGTACATCGCAAAACTTTTTTAAAAAGTTACATTCTCAAATGGACTTTAACAATTCGTGTCATGTCGGTCCAGATAATGTATTGAAGGTGTTAGTTCCTTGTGTGAGGCTGTCTGTATCACAATGGTCAGACTGATTCTAATCTTAAAAAACTGATTTACAGAGTCTTACATGGATTCATGCAGGTTTTGAGCAAAATAAAATGTAATTTGGCAAATTATGTTTCACCTCACAAGCGTATATGTGTGTTTGGGGATGGGGGGGAGCTGTATGTGTGTGGAGTGTGAGTGTCTGTCTGTCTGTCTGTCTATTTGTGTCCGTGTGTCTGGTGCAGTGGGGTCACCTGTAGTGTGACATGAACCCAAGGTCCCAGTTGAGGCCATCCCCATGGGGACCAAACTTGGCTATCAGCCTCTGCTCAGTCACTTTTTATTGTTGCCTGTCCCGAAGTCTGCCTTGGAGGATGGTATCCCTACGGTCTGAGGTTGAATGCCCCAGACCCCGCTATTCAACCTCAGACCTTCTGGTGACCGTCCTCCAAGGCAGACTTCGGGACAGGGAACAATGAAAATGGCTGAGCAGAGGCTGATAGCCAAGTTTGGTCCCCATGGGGATGGCCTCAACCAGGACCTTGGGTTCATGTCACACTACAGGTGACCCCACTGCACCATACACACACACCTCTCTCACACACACACACACACACACTCATGATGCCCACCCCTCCCTCCCACACACACACCTACAAGTTTGTGGGGTGAATTTGTACTTGGAGAATTACATTTTATTTTGCTCAAAACCTGCATGAATCCATGTAAGACTCTGTAAATCAGTTTTTTAGATTAGAATCAGTCTGACCATTGTGGTACATACAGCCTCGCACAGGAAGCTAACACCTTCAATACAATATCTGGACCGACATGGACCAATTGTTAAAGTTCATTTGAGAATGTAACTTTTTTTAAAAAAGTTTTGCGATGTACAGATGAAAGAATTGAAACCAACATGATCATTCTAAAAGATGAGAGACTTAACAAACAATCCAGGTCTTTTACAATATATAATTTCAGTTACATCACATTGTAAACTTTTGCTATAAATTCTATGTCTTACGATCTTATTCTCCACAACCACCTGATGAAGGAGCAGTGCTCTGAAAGCTAGTGCTTCCAAATAAACCTGTTGGACTATAACCTGGTGTTTGTGACTTGTTTTTAACTTTGTACACCCCAGTCCAACACCAGTGTCTCCAAATCATTTGGGCAGTTAAGAAGTAATTTACTCATCCTAGTATTCCATAAGACCTGGGAACAGAAATTTGGTCATTCAGCCCATTGAGTCTACTCTGCTCTTCAATCATAACTGAGAGGTTTCTCAACCCCATTCTCCTGCTTTCTCCCAATAACCCTTGATCCCCTTGACAATCAAGAACTGATCTATCTCAGCCTTAAATATACTCAATGACCTGGCCTCCACAGCCTTCTGTGGCAATGAATTCAATAGATTCACCGCTCTGGCTGAAGAAGTCTCTCCTTGTCTCTGTTCTTCCCTTTACTGTAAGGCTGTGTCCTTGGGTCCTAGTCTCTCTTACCAATGGAAATATCTTCCCAACATCTACTCTGTCCAAACTGTTCAGTATTCTGTATGTGCCAATTAGATCTCCACTCATCCTTCTAAGCTCCATTGAGTATAGACCCACAGTCCTCAAATGTTTCTCATGGGTTAAGCTTTTTATTCCTGGGACCGTTCTTGTGATCCTCCTTTGGACCTGCACCAGAGTCAGTACATTCTTCCTGAGGTATGGAGCCCGAAACTGCACACCATATGTAAGACCCGTAAGAACTAGGAGCAGGAAGTGACCATCTGGCCCTTTGAGCCTTCCCCATCATTCAATAAGATCGTGGCTGATCTTTTCATGGACTCAGCTCCACTTACCCACCCTCTCACCGTATCCCTTAATTCCTTCATTGTTCAAACAAAATCTACCTTCGTTTTAAAAACATTTACTGAAGTAGCGTCAACCACTACCATGGATAAGGAATTCTATGAAGTCACAACCCTCTGGGTGAAGAATTTCCTTCCTAATTCAGTCCCAAATCTGCTCCCTCTAATCTTGAGGCCATGCCCTCTTGTCCTAGCTTCACCAACCAGTGGAAACATCCTCTATACTTCTACCTTATCCATTCCCTTCATAATTTTATATGTTTCTATAAGATCCCCCCCCCCCGCCCATTCTCCTGAATATGGTCTGACCAGAGCCTTTTCAAGCCTCAGAAGTGTATCCCTACTTTTATATTCTAATCCTCTCAAGATGAATGACAACATTGTATTTACCTTCCTAATTACTGACTCAACCTGCAAGTCTACCTTGACAGAATCCTGGACGAGGACTCCCAAGTCACTTTGCAGTTCGGATTTCTGAATTTTCTCCCCATTTAGAAAATAGTCCATGCCTGTACTCTTCCTTCCAAAGTCACGACTTCACACTTTCTCACATTGTACTCCATCTGCCACTTCTTTGCCCACTCCCCTAACCTGACCAATTCTTTCTGCAGCCTCCTCAATATGACTTGTTCCTCTACCTATTTTTGTATCATTTGCAAACGTAGCCAGAATGCCCTCAGTTCCTCCATCTAGATCGTTAATGTATAAAGTGAGAAGTTGTGGCCCTAACACTGAGCCCTGAATTCCTAGCTTCTGACCTGCTCCTACAGCCATGATGATTATTTGGCTGGTCCAATTCAATTTCTCAGCAGTGGTAGCCCCAGGATGTTGGTTGTGGAGGATTCAATGACAATACAAACAACCTTAGTCTATCCAACCTTTCCAACAAACTGCAATTTTCAATCTGGCAATGTTCGTGTAAATCTCCTGTGACGTTTTGGTAGAGTAATAAGGTCCTTCCACCATAGGGTTAGATACAAGATAAAGCTTCCTATACACTGTCCTTATCAAACACTCCCAGGACAGGGACAGCTCCGTACACGAAGCTGGAATGAAGTGTGAATCCTGTAAAACCCTCTCCCTTACGCACAGGTCTTTTACTATCACGAGGAGCCATTTCCACCTTCTGGAGGTCGTTTTAAGGATCGTATATCCTGGTCTGGCAACATTTGGAAAAAGGATGGATCGATCACGATCAGTAACCTGCAATTCACAGACAATGGAACCTTTTTGTGCAGTGTGAAGAATCCACCAGATGTACATGGTGTCGCTGGAGAAATCAAGCTGAGTGTTGTCCATAAAGGTTGGTTGAAGTTGTTGAGATGGGGAAGGGCTCCTACAGCTGGTTTTATTCAGCAATATCTCGACTGTGGGATTCACATCACAATTACAAAATGAAAATTGGATTTAAATACTACCTTCCACCATTTCTGAATTTCCAAAATGCTTTATATCCAGTGGAGTATTTTAACATTGTAACCACTGTTGCTGTGTGGGAGCGACATTTACAACTGGCAAAATATTCCTACAAGTACGTATGTGATAATTACCTTTAACCTTGGTTTAATATTGTTGCTTGGAGTTAAATATTGGCCAAGGTCTCCAGAAAGAAGCTGCTGCTCAGATTTGGAACAGTACCATGGAGATTTTATCTTGGATTTTACCTGAGGAGACAGCTCAGTCCTCAGCTTAACAACTGAACAAAAAGACAATAATTCCCACAGTGCGGGGCTCCCTCGGCGCTGACCCTCCCACAGTGCAGCGCTCCCTCAGCGCTGACCCTCCCACAGTGCGGGGCTCCCTCGGCGCTGACCCTCCCACAGTGCAGCACTCCCTCAGCGCTGACCCTCCCACAGTGCAGCACTCCCTCAGCGCTGACCCTCCCACAGTGCGGGGCTCCCTCGGCGCTGACCCTCCCACAGTGCGGGGCTCCCTCGGCACTGACCCTCCCACAGTGCGGGGCTCCCTCGGCACTGACCCTCCCACAGTGCGGGGCTCCCTCGGCGCTGACCCTCCCACAGTGCGGGGCTCCCTCGGCGCTGACCCTCCCACAGTGCGGGGCTCCTTTGGCGCTGACCCTCCCACAGTGCAGGGCTCCCTCAGCGCTGACCCTCCCACAGTGCAGGGCTCCCTCAGCGCTGACCCTCCCACAGTGCAGGGCTCCCTCAGCGCTGACCCTCCCACAGTGCGGGGCTCCCTCGGCACTGACCCTCCCACAGTGCAGGGCTCCCTCGGCACTGACCCTCCCACAGTGCAGGGCTCCCTCGGCTCTGACCCTCCCACAGTGCGGGGCTCCCTCAGCGCTGACCCTCCCACAGTGCGGGGCTCCCTCGGCGCTGACCCTCCCACAGTGCGGGGCTCCCTCGGCACTGACCCTCTCCCTCTGTCCTGCCAAGATTATTGTCCTGAAGTCTCTGGTTTCTGGTCAGAGTTTGGGGCCTGCCAACTGCCCAGAGCTGATCCATGACACTGACCCAAAGTTATGAAGGAGAGATGTAGATCACCATCTGGGTCAGTGATTGTCTCGTCCAGTAGCACCCAGCACCTTTCCTTAAACCTGATCCTTTATACATTTCCTCATAAGGACAATTAATGAAATGAAAAGTGAATATGTCTGAGCCCAGAGTCCTGACCTGTCTCTCCTTGTCCCCTCTACAGACCCTCCCCAGCCTCTCCGCTCCCCCTCTCCTCTGCCCCCACTCTCTATATCCCTGCCCCCTTGGCTGTGATTGGATCTCTTTCTAGGAGATCATTGCAAAGTGCTGTGAAACCTCGTTGTTTTTGGTTATATGGTCCCCGGTGTAATGTGTGTGTGTGGGCGTGATAGTGACCTATTGGGGAGCCTTCACTGATCATATCCTCAAGATCCCTGTCTCCTCAACCTCTTCTCATCAGAGTATCTCTCTGTAACTATTACCAGCCAAGTGAACCTTCTTCAATGCCAGCGTACCTTTCCTTAGGTCAGAGGCTCAAGGGGGAAATTGGGGGGAGTAGGTAGGATGGAGTGGGGTGGGGAAGGGGTGGTGGGAAGGTGAAGGAATTTCCGTGGCTCATCCTGTCACCTAGCTACCCCACTCTTGATTTGAGGATGGATACTGGGATCTTTCTGTGCTGTTGGGGAGTGAGATATCGCTCAGTTGCTGGGGGAAGGTTTAACCTCTCTCTCCATGTTTGATGTTGCAGTCACGTACTCGGAGATGATGATCCTGGGGATTGTGATTGGCTGTGCCACTGGCCTGGTCGTGCTGATTGTCATCGCTGTGGTTGGTGTTCAACTTCTCCGTAAGAACCGGGCGCAGCAGGAGGAGGACGAGATGGAGTATGAGGAGGAGAAGGAACTCAATTACGAACATCAGAATGGGTAAGGAGGGGTGTGGGGATGTTGTAAGGGGTTGGTACTGTGGAAGGAACTTTAACCTTTTAACCTTTTTTTACTCTGTATTGCTGTGGGTAGGAAGCTCCCCAAAGGAAGTGAAGCTCAGAGAGAGCAGGGGCCCCTCTCATTCACCTTCCCACCACCCCTTCCCCTCCCACCCCTTCCCCACCCCACCCCACCCCACTCTATCTACTTCCCCCAACTTCCCCCTTGGGCCTCTGACCTAAGGAAAGGGATGCTGGCATTGGAGAAGGTTCACTTGGCTGGTAATAGTTACAGAGGGATACTCTGATGAGGAGAGGTTGAGTAGATTAGGCTTGTCCTTTTTAGAATATAGAAGAATGTGAGGGGACCTGATTGAAACACACGAGAAGGGTGTAGGGACAGTGTTGAGGAGGGAGGCTGCAGAAGGACTGGATGACTACTGGAGATGGAATATAATATGGGAAAGTGTGACATTATGCACTTTGATGGGAAGATTAGGACCCAAGTGCACAGCCTCATAGTAAAGGGAAAACCCTTTAGAACAGAGATAAGGAGAAACTTCTTCAGCCAGAGAGCAGTGAATCTATGGAATTCATTGCCTCAGAACACTGAGGAGGCCAGGTCATTGAGTATATTTAAGACTGAGATAGATAGCTTCTTGGTAGTCAATGGGATCAAAAGTTACAGGGAGAAACAAGGAGAATGGGATTGAGAACAGACTCAAAGGGCCGAATGATCTAATTCATGCTCTTATAACCTTACGAATAAAGGTGTAGATAATTTTCTAAATGGGGAGAGACTTTGGAGATCTGAAGCACAAAGAGATTTGGGAGTTCTCGTTTAGGATTCTCAAGTTTAACATGCAGCTTCAGTTGGCAGCCAGGAAGGCAAATCCAATGTTGGCATTTATTTCAAGGAGGCTAGAATACAAGATCAGGAATGTACTGCTGAGGCTACATAGCACTTTGGTTAGGCTGCATTTGGTGTACAGTGAGCAGTTTTGTTCCCTGTATCTAAGGAAGGATGTGATGGCCTTGGAGGGGGTTAAGAGGAAGTTTGTAAGAATGATCCCAGGGATAAAGGGTTTACCATATGAGGAGTGGTTGAGGACTCTAGGTCTGTACTCAGTAGAGTTTAGAAGGATATTGTGGGGTGGGTGGGGGAGGCGGATGGAATCTGATTGACACTTACAGAGTACTGAGAGGCCTGGGTAGAGTGGACGTGGGGAAGATGTTTCCATGAGTAGGAGAGACTGGGACCTGAAGGCACAGCTTCAGCGTGAAGGGGCAACCCTTTAGAATTGAGATGAAGGGGAATTTCTTCAGCCAGAGGATGGGGAATCTGTTGGACTCATTGCTGCAGAGAGCAGTGGAGGCCAGGTCAGTGTGTGTTTATGACGGAGATAGATAGGTTCCTGATGAGTGAGGAGATCAAAGGTTACAGGGAGAAAGCAAGAGAATGAGAAACATATCAACACAATTGAGTCTGCTCCACCATTCAATGGCCTAATTCTGCTCCTATATCCCATAGTCCAAGATTCTTTAAGGTAGGTGTGGACAGACTGTTCCCTCTGGGGAAAACAATCTCAGAATGAGGGGTCGCAAATTTAAGACAGATGAGGAGGGGAGTGAATGTGGGGAATTCTTTACCACAGAGGGCTGTGGGGGGCTGTGGGGGCTGTGGGGGCTGGGTGATTCGTACATTTAGATCTGAGAGAGCCAGGTTTGTAATCAGTAAATAAATTGAGGGTTATGGAGGAAAGGCAGGAAAGCGGAGTTAGGAACATCAGCTCAGCCATGAGGTTATTGAAAGGTGGATCAGGCTCGATAGGTCAAATGGACTACATTCCTCCCACGCTCCCTCCTGTAAAAACTCCAACCTGCATTCCCAAATTCCTCTGCCTCTGCCACATCCGTTCCCAGGAGGAACAGTTCCACCATAGAACACACTAGATGGCCTCCTTCTTTAAAGACTGCAATTTCCCCTCCCACGTGGTTGATGATGCTCTCCAGTGCATCTCCTCCACTTCCCACACCTCTGCCCTCAAACCCCACCCATACAATCACAACAAGGACAGAATCCCCTTGGTCCTTACCTTCCATCCCACCAACCTCCAGATACATCGCATCATCCTCCAATCTTTCTGCCACTAACAAACGGACCCCACCACCAGAGATATATTTCTCTTCCCATTGTTATCCACATTCCATAAAGATCATTCCCTCCACAACTACCTTGTCAGATCCACACCCCCCACCAATCCACCCTCCCCTCCCAGCACCTTCCCCGGCACGCTCAGGAATTGCAAACCTGCACCCCCACCCCCCAACCTCACCTCCGTCCAAGGCCCCAAAGGAGCCTTCCACTTCCGTCAGAGTTTTAGCCTTCCATTCCACACGTCATTTACTGTATCCATCGCTTCTGATTAGGTCTCCTCTACATCGGGGAGACAGGGACGCCTCCTTGAAGAGCACTTCAGAGAACATCTTTGGGACTTGCGCAAAACAAGCCCCCCATCCCGTGGCCGAACACTTCAACTCCCCCTCCCACTCTGCCGAGGACATGCAGGTCCTGGACCACCTCCATCGCCAAACCCTAACCACCCGATGCCTGGAGGAAGAACACCTCATCTCCCACCTTGGGACCCTCCAACCACATGGGATTATTGTGGATATCACCAGTTTCCTCATTTCTCCTCTCCCCCCCCACTTTATCCCAGATCCAACTTCCAACTCGACACCACCCTCCTGACCTGTCCTACCTGTTCATTTTCCTTCCCATTTGTCTGTTCCATCCTCCTTTCTGACTTATCACCTTCTCCCCCACCTTCATCGTGCTGTCAGCTACATTCCCCTCCACAAGCCTCACTCCCCTTTCCATTTATCTCTCCACCCCCTTGGCTGACAAGTCCCCTTCCTGATGAAGGGCTTGTGCCCAAAATGTTGATTCTCCTGTTCCTCGATGTTGCCTGACCAGCTGTGCTTTTCCAGCAACACATATCTGCAGTCCTCACTCTCCCTCAATAGGCCGAATGGCCTATTTCTGATCCTATGGTTTCTGGTCTTAAGCACCAGGCCAACCAATCAGAAATCGATCTCCTCCAAACGTGGAGCTGTCAGAATCTCTGACAGGCGGCTGCACCACTCACAGGCAGGTTCTAGCATTTAGTTGCTGCAGAAAGGTCCACTCGGAGGTGGAAGTGATTTTGGGGTTGGGGGGGAGTTTGGGTGTAAGGAGTGTGAAGTGGGAGGGTTGGGTTGCTGGGGTTGGGAGTTGGAGGGGGTGAGGCTGCAAAGTGAGAGAGACCGGTCTGAACAACGGAATAATCAGTTAACTGGAGAACTGAATCTTTGCAAATGAATGTGGAATCACTGCAGGAGTTCAGAAGCTGCTACCTGCAGTTGACATTGTCGATTGGATGAGTTAAAATTTATGTTTATGTTATCTGAGCACAATTTCCCAAATCATGGAATGGTGCAGGGACTAAGTCAGAGAGAGACATTCAAATGTAGTCTCACCAGTAGCTGTTTTGGAGCTGGTTTTTTTGTGTCAAAGTAAATGTTGGGTTTTCTTTAAAGTATTTGTTGCTAATTTATGCCAGTTTTTTTGGACCAATTTATATATAATGTTGTCTGAGAAATTAATGTTTTCTTTGTATTGGCAGCTTTAAGTTTAATAGCAAGCTCCTAATTGAAGATATTGATCACTCCTTCTCACCTGGTTTCAGTTTGTATCCAAATTTCAATCTATCCTCCCAAATATAGAAACTACAAAATTTAAAAGGCATTTGGATGTATGTATGATAGATTTATTTATTGTCACTTGTACCGACGTACAGTGAAAAGCTTTGTTTATGAGCATTACAGGCAAATGATAGTAAGCAAGGATATACAGAACAAAACATTTTGATGGAGGCATATAGGTAACATTGCACAGGGCATACAAGAGATCAACGTTAGCAAGGTCAGTGTTATTTGAGGCTAGACAGTCCATTCAATGGTCTAATAATGGCCAGGAAGATGCTGTCCCTGAACCTACTGGTGCACGTGCTCAGTGTCCTATATCTTCTGCCTGATGGAAGAGGTTGTAGAAGATCATTGTCGGGTTGCAATGCGTAGGAAGGATTTAAATGTGTGATGGGCCAAATGCTAGCAAATGAGACTAGATTAATTTAGGATATCATTGTGGGCAAATTGGACTGAAGGGCTTATGCTCGAAACGTCGAATTCTCTATTCCTGAGATGCTGCCTGGCCTGCTGTGCTTTGACCAGCAACACATTTGCAGCTGTGATCTCCAGCATCTGCAGACCTCATTTTTTACTACTAAATTGGACTGAAGGGTCTATTTCCATGCTGTATAGCTCTGAGTCTACTGTTGTTACATGATTGTGTCACTGAATAACTGAAGGATTGAGAATGAAAATCGATAAGTAGTGCTCAGGGAAATCTCAAGAAGGAAGTTTCAAAATAACGTGATCTCACTGACCCCCAAAGCCCCCAGCCTAAGCTCCATGTTCTGCGCCACAGTCATTTCATGAATGAGGATCTCAGCCCTCCGACCCTCACCTTCATCTCTCTCTGTTACAGGATGGAACTGCAGAAATCAGACCATGAACCAGAGCTTCTGATGGAAGGATCCGAGACAGCAGCAGTCTCCTGACAAACCGCACCAAGGAGGTACCTGACTCAATGTGAAAACTACGTTCCAGCGACAAACATTCCCCTCCATGTGGCTCAGTCACTGTACACTCTGTGATGATATGGTTCTGGGTTCGGGAGTCAAATTCAAAATTTAGGCTAATACTTTCAAAGGGAGTGCCGCACGGTCAGAGAGTCAGTGCTGAGGGAGTGCCGCACTGTCGCGGGGTCAGCGCTGAGGGAGTGCCGCACTGTCGCGGGGTCAGCGCTGAGGGAGTGCCGCACTGTCGCGGGGTCAGCGCTGAGGGAGCGCCGCACTGTCGGAGTGTCAGCGCTGAGGGAGCGCCGCGCTGTCGGAGTGTCAGCGCTGAGGGAGTGCCGCGGTGTCGGGGGGTCAGCGCTGAGGGAGCGCCGCGCTGTCGGAGTGTCAGCGCTGAGGGAGCGCCGCGGTGTCGGGGGGTCAGCGCTGAGGGAGCGCCGCGCTGTCGGAGTGTCAGCGCTGAGGGAGCGCCGCACTGTCAGAGTGTCAGCGCTGAGGGAGCGCCGCGCGGTCGGGGGGTCAGCGCTGAGGGAGTGCCGCGCGGTCGCGGGGTCGGTGCTGAGGGAGCGCCGCACTGTCGCGGGGTCGGTGCTGAGGGAGCGCCGCACTGTCGCGGGGTCGGTGCTGAGGGAGCGCCGCGCTGTCGCGGGGTCGGTGCTGATGGCGCGCCGCGCTGTCGCGGGGTCGGTGCTGAGGGAGTGCCGCGCTGCTACTTGTCCTGGGTGCCCCTCCCGGTTGCTTTCCAGTTGCTGAGATTGGATTCTGTGGTTGGAGTGGAGTTTTGACCTTCACAGGCAAAATGACAACTTGAAGGAAAGTTTAGTGTTTGGAGCAGCATGAAGTGGGAGGGATGTGAAAATCCTCATGAGTGCAAGCATGACGGTTGTGTGTGGAGTGCAAACATGAAGAATGTTGATTCACATCAAATAGACACTGCTGCTGGGATCATCCCTCATTGCCCTTGAGAAGGTGGTGGTGGTGAGTTCCTTTCTTGAACTGCTGCATTGCTTGAGGTACAAGTGCAGACAGTGCTGTTAGGGAGGGAATTCTCGCATTTTGACCCAGAGACTGTGAAAGAATGATGATATATTTCCAGGTCAGGATGGTGAGTGACTTGGGAGGGGAATATGCGAAGAGTGGTGTTCCTATGGTTCTGCTGTCATGGGAGAACAGAGTTTGTTGCTAGGTCAATGTGATAGTGCTGAAGGCAATAATAAAGCTACAATTCAGTCAGGCTGTTTGTTGTGAAATCTAAAATTTATTTTACTTTCCAGGTCAATTTCTGAACCAAGTTTGATTTTAACAAGAGAAGAAGCAAAATTCTAAAACCGAACCACCCATCTCTTTACCTGTTGTAGAGAGAGAGAGCATTTCAGATTCCATTTCCCTTCTGTTCTTTTACTGTTTTGATGAAGCTCATGATGTTGCACACACTGGATTCTGTGTAGATTTCACAGTCTAACCCCAATCTACAGCAGCTCAACATGAGTGTAAACCTTGGACTGTCAATATTTATTGGTAAATCTATGGAGAAAATCAGGGAGTGCAGTTGTTATGATCCAGATCAAATCCCTACAGTGTGGAAATAGGCCCTTCGACCTGAAGGTTAAATTCCATCAGGTCAGTTAAAAAATTTAATTTGCTTTTAGTAAATTTGGAAATAAAGAGCTGGTCTCGGAACCGTGAAATAATAACCCAATTGGAAAAACCCAACTTACCAATTCATGTCCATTAGGGAAGGAAGCCTGTGAATGTCACTCAGTCTGGATGATGCATGACTCCAGAGTTATACCAATGTGATTCCCTCATGATGCTCCTCCTACAAGTGACTGACAGAGGAACTGCATTTGGACTGCAATGTTTAAGAAAACAGCCTATCACCCACATTCTGAGCATTAGTTATTTATAAAGTTCCAGATTGGGAGATTTTCGTCACGATGTGAATTGCGCCAAGAGCAAACTTTCACTTCCTTCCTCGGCATCTTTCTATCCAATTTTCTTTTTTTCAATTTATTTTCTTCAACTTAGTCTCTTCTGGAGGTAGGTATTGGCTGAGGATTGTTTGTTGCTCTGACTCTTCACCCTGCCATAGCTTCCCATTCCTTGTGCAGAGCTGAAATCACTGGATCCTCCTCCTGCCATTCCATGTTACAGTGCACAGAACGCAACATTAAAATATTTTCCAAACTCCCACTGATATAGGCCGAGCCTGTCCAACCTTTCCTCAGAAAGTAGCCCACTCATTTCCGGGCATTAATTTAGTAAACCTTCTCTGAAATACTGCCAACAAATTTGCATATTTCTATAAATTAGCCCTTGACCGTACCCGGTACTCTCCAATGCCCTGTATAATTTAAGCATAACCTTCCTAATTTTGCATTTGATTTGGCTTGTAATAAACTGTAATGCTCTTGAGTTTTGAGAAGATGTTCTTATTGTAATATTCTTATTAGCTTCATACTTACTTGCTGTACCTGCATACTAACCAATATACTTCATACTCTAGGCCATCCAGATCCCTGTGCACCTCACCGCTCTGCAATCTCTGTTTAGAAAGTATGCCTCCTTTTTATTTTTCCTGCTAAAATAGACCTTTCACATTTACCATATTATGTTCCATTTGCCAGATCCTTGCCTGCTCACTTAACCTCTCAATGCTCCTTTTAAACCTCCTTATGTCATCTTTGTTTTCTTTCTTACCTGTTCTTTGTGTCATCAACAAATTTATCTCCATTCAACCCCTTCCATCAGTTTATTTATAGAAATTATAAACAGTTGAGTTCGCAGCACTGACCCCAGTGGCACAGCATTCATCACACCTTACCAACCAGAAAATAACCCATTTATACCCAATATCTGCTTCCTGTTAGCCTTATATCCATGCCAATATGTTACTCGCTACATAGTGAGCATTTCTTTCCTAAATAACCTTTGATGTAGCATTTTATCAAATGCCACTTGGAATTCTAATTATAGTACATCCACTAGCACCCTGTTCCATTGCACATTACTGCCTCCGAGAACTCTAATAAATTTGTTAAACATAACGTTTCTTCCTCCGAACCATGTTTACTTTGCCTGATTACCTTGAATTTTTCTATGTGCTCTGACACAACGTATTTAATAATAGCTTCCAGTATCTTCCCTACGGTGGATGGTATAAATGCACCAATTATCTCACTGGCCATTTCTTCCAAAGCCCACGGGATGAAGTCCATCAGGACTTGGGGTCTTGTCAATCTCCACCTTCAATGATTTGCTCACTTCTCTTGTGATGGCAATTTTCTAGAGTTCCTTCCTCTGTTCCAGTTTGTGATTTATTTCTAGGATGTTACTGATGCCAAATACTTGTTGATTCATTGCCATCTCTTTATTCACCATTATTCATTTTGTTAATTTGTTTTCATTTTAAATATCTACAAAAGCTCTTGGGTGTTTTTAAAAAATTATAGCTAGCTTTCTCTCATACTCTAACTTACTCTTACTTATGTATTGTTTGTCAGCATCCTTTGCTATGCTGTATATTCAGATCCTGATCCCAAGAAAGATTCATCAGTAATGAGGGCATGGCTGTTTGTTAGATAGTTTGCCAAATGTCTTATAGATATTTTCTAAAAGCAATTTAGGTTGCTGTTTGTTCTTTCTTTGTGTTAATGCTGAGGGAGGTGAGGGATCAGGTGTCAGTGTTAAAGGATGTGCATTGAAAAGTGAGATTTCTGTAAATATTGAACTGTTTTATTTTCAAATAATCCAGAGAATTTTATATGTGTAAAAGATTTATACTATTTTTATTCAAATGCTATGACTTTGCTATGTATTATATAATAGGCACATTTTCACATTTACAATAAAAACAATTTGTAAAGTAAATTACATTTTAACACAAGCTCAAGGATTTTTTTTTAATCTTAAGTTGGCATTTATTAAGTTACCTGTCCCACTGGTAAAGAACTGAACTGAACCTTGGCTGGGGATAAATTGGAGGAAGCAGCATTGGGGAGGGCAGGGGCTCTATGCAGCCCCACCAGCACTGGGACCCCTATCATTGGCTGAAGGGCTTGGGCCATTGTAATTGGGACAAATTTGAGAGGAACAGTGGGTTGACCTGGAATTCTCTCTCCATTGGACATGAGTGTCACTGGCAAGACCAGTATTTGTTGCCTCATCCCAAACTGCCCCAGAATTGCATTTCATAGGGTGCTTAAGAATCCGATGCAATGCTGAGAGTCTGGAGTTGCATGTTGGCTACGTGACATCCTTCCTCAAAGGAAATTAGTGAACACGATGGGCTATTAACAATATTTTTATTTATTTGTGGGATGTGGATGTTGCTGGCTGGCCAGTATTTTGCCCTTGAAAAGGTGAGGGTGAGCTGCCTTCTTGAACCGCTGTAGTCCATTTGACCTCCCACACCATTAGAGGGAATTCCAGGATACCAATGACAGTGAAAGAACTGCAATATATTTCCAAGTTAGGATGGGGAGTGGCTTAAAGGGAACTGCAGGTAGAGATGTTCCCATGTATCTGCTGCCTTTATTGCTAATTTTATGGTCATTGTTACTGACACACACTTTTCAACCTGACATTTTTATTTATTGAATTTAAATTTCCTCCAGCGATAATGGTGGTATTCGAACCAGTGGCCCCAGGGTATTAGCCGGTATCTCTGGATTGTTAATCAAGTGACGTTCCCACTGTAATCTCCCAAAAGCAGGGGTTTCTCGGCTGAATAGTCTCCAGGGTCAGAAGATTCTGTGAACCAACCTGAGTGTTGCCAAAGTGGAAAATAAGTCAATTGCCTGTTTGTTTAAATTTTTGCTGATTTTTGTATTCTCAGCACCTCTCAGATCAAATCCCAGACCTCGGGGATTTTGATGAATGGATGGATGAAGTCATGGAATTTGAGAAAGCTTTTAATCTGAACTGTCTGTTTACTGATTATAGGTGTCCCTCAACAGAAAGAGAGAGACGTGTGTTTTTATAGCATATTCACAACCACAGGGCATTGGAAAGAGTTTAATCTCATGTTAGCAAATTTACAGACATCACCTGTTAAACGTAGTTAGCATCTACAAATGGCAACACCCTGTTCCTTGAGTTAAACCAGCATCATCAGCACTGAGCTCTGTAGTATGAAACAATGAGACTCTGACAAGCAATATAAACAACATATTTTTCAAAAAAATAAAAATTACACTACTGTTACAAAGATTTTCACAAAAATCCCTCCTCAAATCTGTCATCTTTCATATTGTAACATTATCACAAACCGTCCATTTATGTTCCAATGTGACCAGCTATCAATCAATTTTACTTTAATCAAAATCATTCAGTGAAATTAATCTTTCAGTGAAATTAACTTTAATCAGTGAAATTCAGTGAAATTAGTAATTTTCAAGGAATATGGGAGATACAATTATTCCAATCCTTGGTTTGTGAATAATTCCATAGTTTGGAGACACCTATCCATTGCATGGTCTGCTGCTCTCATTTGGAGGATGTCAGTAACGTGAGGAAAACTGCAAGGCAAAGTTTGGCCAATTTCTCAAAAGTGTCCAGCATAAACAGCTTTTGCTTATAAATGTTGTCTTGTTTGTAGTTGGCAGTATTGTTGCTGAAGGCCCAGCTACACACCAGGGAGAACATCATAAGATCAAAAGATATAGGATCAGAGTGCGGCCATTCAGCCCATCAAGGCAGCTACACCATTCAATTATGGCTAATATGTTTCTCAACCCCATTTTCCTGTCTTTTTGCTGTAACTTTTACTTATCAAGAATCTATCTACCTATCTCTGTCTTAAATATACTCAATACCAGGTTATTGTCCAACTGGTTTATTTGGAAATACTAGCTTTCAGAGCGCTGCTCCTTCGTCAAGTAGCTGTGGAGCAGGATCATAAGACATCCACCTGATGAAGGAGCAGCGCTCCAAAAGCTAGTGCTTCCAAAAAAAAACCCTTTGAACTATCACCTGGTGTTGTGTGATTTTTAACTTTGTCCACTCCAGCCCCAACACTGGCTCCTCCACATCATAAATACACTCAATGACTAGGTCTCCACAGCCCTCTGTGACAATGAGTTCCACAGATTAATCACCTTTTGGCTGAAGAAAATTCTACTTATCTCTGTTCTAAGGGATTGACCCTTCACTCGGAGGCTGTGCCTATTACTAATGAAAACAACTTCTCTACATCCACTCCATCCCGGCCTCTCTGTATCCTGGAAGTTTCGATCAGATCTCTCTTCATCCTTCTGAAATCTATTAGATTACAGACAAAGTCCTTTAGCCCTGGGATCACTTTTGTAAACCTCCTGTGGATCCCATCCAACACCAGCACATCCTTCCTTATTTACACAGCCCAAAATTGTTCACACCATACCAAATGCAGTCTGACCAGAGTCTTACACAGCTTCAGCAGCATTCTCCTGACTTTGTATCCTAGCCCTTCATCAAAAAAAGCAACTTGGAGCCAATCACAATCCTTTAAGGAGGCAGACGTGGCATTGGTTAAAGCTTTCATCTAAAGAACTGCTCTTTCAACATTGCAGCACTATCAGTACTGCACAATGCCGGTTTGCACAACACAGCAGCCCCTCAGTACAGCATAATATCTACTTGGATCTATGCTCTCAGAGCTGAAAATGTGTTGCTGGAAAAGCGCAGCAGGTCAGACAGCATCCAAAGAGCAGGAGAATCGACATTTCGGGCATAAGCCCTTCTACAGGAATGAGGAAAGTGTGCAGAGGAGATGACCTGGGGTGTGCAGTGAGAGAGGGACTCACTGAAATCCTTGTAGAGGGAGGAAGAGAGCCTCTCTCACTGCACACCCCAGGTCATCTCCTTTGCACACTTTCTGAAGAAGGGCTTATGCCCGAAATGTCAATTCTCCTGCTCTTTGGATGCTGCCTGACCTGCTGCACTTTTCCAGCAACACATTTTCAGCTCTGATCTCCAGCACCTGCAGACCTCACTCTCTCCTCTATGCTCTCTGAGTTGATGAAACAAACTTTAGACTGAGGTAAGAGTTCTACAAACTCAGCCAGGATCATCGCAATTTACTTAATCCTTCTGTTAAATCTTATCAAATCAAAACCTTAAGTAAGATATTTTTGAGACCATTATCTTAGAGCTTAACGATTTAGGAGTGACCTCAGAAAGTACTTTCACACAAAGGGCCATGGAAATCAGAACCAATAATGGTTGGCCAAGGTGGAGAACCAGATACATATCAGGAACGTGGAACTAAATTTCAGAACAGGAGCCGCAGTGATAATCTTAGAGTGACATCTTGAGCTGTCTGAGACTAAGTAACAGCAGATTAGGAAGATGAAAGATTAATGTGAGACGAGAGGAGACTGGAGCTGCTCCACTTTTATGAGCTTACCTGAATCAGCATGTGTCAAAGTCTGAGTAGAAGCGTTCAAACTGCAGTTAATAAGAGTGGGAAGCACATGGGTGACAGATAATAAGCTAAAGGTGAACAAACAAGGAGTTCAGAGTAAAGGTCAGAATAGGAGACAAAAATATCATGGAACAGGGCTGGTTATTAAAATTCATAATGAAGCACTCGTTATAAACTATGTGATGGAAATGTGTTAAATTTCTGGTACACAAACACATTAAACATCAGCAACCTAAAATACAAGTGTCAGCATGCTGAGTCAGTTCCCCTGGGAGTGGGATGTGCAGAATGTAACCACATGAGGAATATAACTAATCAAGAAACATGGGGTGGGGGATTGGCCATTGGAGACCTGGTTACAAGCTGGGCATAGTCAGGAGCTAAATATTCCAGACTATTGAATGTTTAGAAAGAACCGGAAAACAGAAATTAAAGGCAAAGCAACGAATTAATGAAAGAGAAAATGAGAGGGGGATTTCATTGGGCAGACAATGTAAAGACTCGATGTGGATTGAAGCAACAACAAAACATGCAAAAACTCTGGTCTTCAGACTTCTAGACAGCACTGACAGACTAAAGGACATTTAAACATATTAAATAGGAACATACGTGGACTGTTTTCCCCCTCCAGCCTGTTCTGTCTTTCAGTAAGATGGTGGCTGGTCTGTTTGTATTTTGAATTCCACATTCTCAGCTATTCCCCAATGTCCCTTGATCCTTGGCTGAACAATAATCTTTCCAAATCCTAAAAAATATTCCATGACCTTGCCTCCACTGCCTTCTGAGACAAAGTCACACAAACCCACTGACAGAAATAAATCTCTCCTCATCTCTGTCCTGAAAGGGTGACCCTGAATTATAAATCAGTGTCCCCCTAGTTCTGGATTTACACACAAAAGGAAACATTTTTTCCATGTCCACCTTCATCCTCACTTTTCTGAACTCCAGTGGAAACAAACCCAGTCTGTCCAACCTTCTCTCTTAAACTAACACCCTCTGAAACATCTCCAATACACTGACACCCTCTGAACCATCTCCAATACACTAACACCCTCTGAACGATCTCCAATACACTAACACCCTCTGAAACATCTCCAATACACTGACACCCTCTGAACGATCTCCAATACACTAACACCCTCTGAAACATCTCCAATACACTGACACCCTCGGAACCATCTCCAATACACTAACACCCTCTGAACGATCTCCAATACACTAACACCCTCTGAACGATCTCCAATACACTAACACCCTCTGAACCATCTCCAATACACTGACACACTCTGAACGATCTCCAATACACTAACACACTCTGAACCATCTCCAATGCATGTACATCCATTCTCAAACAAGGAGAATAAAACCACACACGGTATTCAGGATGTGGTCTCACTCGTTGCCTATTTAAGTAAAACTCAGCCTTCTCATTTCTCCTACCAAGTGAACAACTCCACATTTTGTGCATAAATATTAAAATCATGGTCCGAGTAACAAAAAAAAATTGCGGTTCTAATCTGAACATTTATTTTCAGAGACTGCAGAAGTGAAGGCACTAAATCACTCCAACATATTGGAATAGTTTTCTGCAAACTATTGTGAACTAAGGAAACAGGCCAAACCAGATTCAGTGATGAGTAATGATCCAGAATTAGCTGCCAGTCTGATGATACAGAAACGCCCCATTAACTGGAGCCATTTTATAGTCACAACAAGGAAGATAAACACATCAAGGTTTTGAAATGAGAAAATTTCCAAAGAAATGAAGTAAATGAGTCAGTTTCATTACCCCAGACACGAACATATCATGTCATGGCTCACTTTTGGATCTTTCTGCATGTCACTGTGAAATGTTGTTATCAGAAAAGTCAAGCCTGCCCACTTGACACAGTAATTATTTTATTTTGTCAATGTGACCTGACAGAACAGCCTCCTGGTAAATGTTGCTGTTCTTGTTCTGCTGGATTACAAAATGAGCTCAGGCTTCAAAACGATTGAACAAGCAATGCAGCCGAATCACTGGGTTTGCAGTAATGGGACTGTCTGGGTGTCAGCCAAATTAACACAGTCAAACTTTCCAGCCTCCTATCACTTTAACTTTCTTTTATTGCCTGGGAAACACTCACAGTTGAGTACCTGTGGCTACTCAAATCTATCCATCACTGACACCAATTCCTGCTGAGACCCTGAGGAACCCATTCCAACTGGCATCATAACCATTCACACTATAACCAGTTTGGTGAAGACATTGTACACTTCAAAAGCATGGTGACTAATTTAACAATATTTAATAGACAATGACTTGGAGACACAACAGGTTTTTTTGTGAACTATTTTGGAACAATATACTTGTGCAATGAGTTAATTTTCATGCAGTTATTTCAGAAGGACACAGTTTGCATTTTGTTAATTGTGTGCAGATTGTAACTGAAGAGGGGGGGGGGGGGTGGATATACAATGTAGTCAATGTAGGGAGGGATTAGATTTAGCAAAACTGAGATTTGGTGAGTTTCCAAAAGCAAAAGTCCAGAATCATGACGTCAACTATTTGCCAATTTAACAAAAGACAAATAGGTCCCTGAAACACTTGCAGAGGCTGCACTCGTAGGGTTAGTGTTACAGATAGAAACTGTGTCGACTTTCGGAATTAGTTAAAGGGAGGAGCAGTAAACAGCACTGAACCAAACAATTCCTGGGAGAATTACTGCTCTTTCTGTTCGACAAATGCATTCCATCTGCTACTGCGGAACACTCTGTAACTCACTCTCAGGAATTTGAAATTCTATGTAAGAGGCACTCACCCAAGCCCAAACTGAAAATCTCAATTAGATTCCAGTCTGTAACTCAAACCCGGGTATCTGTTATTCTGTATTTAAAAAACCCTGAAACCATCAATTAGATTTCAATCTGTAACTTCCTCCTGGGTATCTGTTACTCTGTACATATATCACCGAACCCGTCGGATAGATTCCAGTTTGTAAATCACTCGGGTATCTGTTATTTTATTTGTAAAACTTCAATCTGTCCATTTGTTTTTCACTGGTAGATACGCTGCCTTTGTTCTCCTTTCACTGTGTTTCATATTTCTTTCTGCTAAGTCTGTTGGTATGTGGCTCAGTAATGACAGGAAATGCCTCCATCCCAGTTGATTGCTGGAATAAGCTCCATTTCACTCAGCATAGTTTCCCCATCTGTATCTGGCTGCATATCTGACAACTAATGAGCCTGGGCATTGCCCAGTTACACGTGGGATCCCATTACACAAGAAACCAAAGATAACAGCATCAGAGAAGGTTAAAGTCCCAGAAAAACACAAGCAAACAGTTGTCTCAGCATTAGAAGGAAGTTAAAGATTACTTACATTTTTGGACATTAGAATAAACCATCCATGTATAAAATCTTCTGTTTTACCAACCCAAATTGTTTAATTGTTTCACGTTTATAAACAGAAGTGCAAAGAAGGCCATTCAGCCCATCATGTCTTGAGCAGTACCAGTTTTTTTTTCAACTCTTGTTCTAATTTCTCCCAGCGCAACATGACATCCTAATTCCTCGTGTTAAGCATGCCAAATATCTTCTTCACTATCCTATCTACTGTGACTCCACTTTTAAGGAACTATGAACCTGCACTCCATGGCCTCTTTGTTCAGCAACACTCCCCAGGACCTTACCATTAAGTGTATAAGTCTTGCCCTAATTTATCTTTCAAAAATGCACCATCTCACACTTATCCGACATAAATTCCATCTGTCACTCCTCAACGTATTGACCCATCTGATCAAGATCCCATTGTAGTCTAAAGTAACCTTCTTCACTGTCTACTACACCTCCAATTTTGGAGTCATCTGTAAACTTACTAACTATAACCCCATGTTCATATCTAAATCATTTATATAAACGCCAAAAAGGAGTGGACCCAGTACTGATCCAGCACTTCACCTAATGAAAAGAAATCCAGAATGGTGGATGGGAGAGGATGATGGCTGTCTGTGCGGCTACATTTTTTTGACGTTTTGTTTTTCAGTGCTGGAGCTGATTTCCTCACTTTCTTGGAGCAGTAATTTCTGTTTCTAAATGTTTTAGCATTATTTTTGGGACTTTTAAAAAAAGAAATCAAAAACAATGATTCTTTAAATCGGAAGAAACAGAGAACAGGAGACCAAACTTTGGGGACCACGTGGTACAGTTGTAGACTGAAGAATTCCAAAGGGCTTGAGATGTTGACAAACAACCAGCAAATGGTGGAGGCTGGTACAATTACAACATTTAAAAGGCATTTTGGTGGGTACATGAATAGGAAGGTTTGGAGTGATATGGGCCAAATGCTGGCAAGTGGGACTAGATCAGTTTAAGAAATCTGGTCAGCAGAACCAGAGGATCTGCTCTGTGCTGTTTGACTCTACACCGTCACAGTGAGTGGAAAAAGCACAAATACAGCTTAGAGGTAGATAATGAGCCATTATCTGGAATGCAGAGTAGGCTCAATGGGGCTGAATCATCTGCTCCTGCTCCTATGATCCTAGTTTCTGTGAGAAAAGTCTAACTCTGATCTTAAGGAGATGTACTAGATTCTGTCATCGGCTGCAAACATCTTTCTCTATTTACTAATGTCTATATTTTCTGAGGATTTTGTATCTGAAATAGGAAATAAAGAATAGGGAAATAATTGAAGAGTATAACAGGAAATGGTGGGAGGCATTAGAGCAGGAACGAAAGCTGTTAACCCCCACCCAGGTGACTCTCTCTCCCTCCCTCCACCCCAGGTGATCCTCCTGGGCCCGCTCAGGTGAATGTCTATCCCTCCCTCCCAGGTAACTCTGTTTCTCCCCCTACTCCCAGGTAAATGCCTATCTCCACCTCCGAGCTTACTTTCACAATCAGGATTCCCGCCCACCTTCCGAAGACCCCTTCGCCCACCTCCAACACACTGCATCCACCTGGACACCTCGTGCTGGCCTATTACCCACCCTCAATCTCTTCATTTCCAACTGCCGCCGGGATATTAACCGCCTCAACCTGTCTACCCCCCACCCTCACTCCAACCTCTCACCCTCACAACGCGCAGCCCTCCAATCCCTCTGCTCCAATCGCAACCTCACTATCAAGCCAGCGGATAAAGGGGGCGCAGTGGTAGTCTGGCGCACTGACCTCTACACCGCTGAAGCTAGATGCCAACTTGAGGACACTGCCTCCTACTGCCCCCTCGACCAAGACCCCACCCCCCATCACCAAAAAAAAGGCCTCCATTCCTGATGAAGGGCTTTTGCACGAAATGTCGGTTTTCCTGCTCCTCGGATGCTGCCTGACCTGCTGTACGTTTCCAGCACCACTCTAATCTAGAATGCCTATCTCTCCCCTCCCCCTCCCCAGGTAAATCTCTCCCCTCCCTCACCCACACCCCCAGGTGAGTGTCTATCTCCCCCTCCCCCGAGGTCAGACTCTCCCCTATCCCCCACCCACAGGTGAGTCTCTCCCTTCCCCCTATCCCCAGTTGAGGCTCCTCCCCTCCCCCCCAGGTGAGGCTCTCCACTGCCCCCCAGGTGAGTCTCTCCCCTCCCTTCACCCCCCCAGGTGAGTCTCTCCCCTTCCCGTCCCCTGGGTGAGGCTCCTCCCCTTCCCCCCACGTGAGTCTCTCCCCTCCCCCCAGGTGAGTCGCTCCCCTCCCTTCCCCCTCCCCTCCCCCGGTGAATCTCTCCCCTCCCCCAGGTGAGGCTCCTCCCCTCCTCCCCAGATGAGTCTCCCCTCCCTATCCCCAGGTGAGTCTCTCCCCAGGTGAGACTCCTCCCCTCCCCGCCCCAGGTAAGGCTCCTCCCCTTCCCCCCAGGTGAGACTCTCCATTCCCCCCAGGTGAGTCTCTTCCCTCCCCGTCCCCTGGGTGAGGCTCCTCCCCTTCCCCCCAGGTGAGCCTCTCCCCTCCCCCCAGGTGCGTCGCTCCCCTCCCTTCCCCCTCCCCTCACCCGGTGAGTCTCTCCCCTCCCCCAGGTGAGACTTCTTCCCTCCCCCCCAGGTGAGACTTCTCCCCTCCCCCCCCAGGTGAGTCTCACCCCTCCCCAGGTAAGTCTCTCCTGTCCCCCACAGGTGAGTCTCACCCCTTCCCCTCCCTACCCCCAGGTGAGTCTCCCCCTCCCCTCCCCCCGTGAGTCTCCCACTCCCCTCCCCTCCCCAGGTGAGTCTCCCCCCTCCCCTCCCCAGTTGCGTCTCTCCTCCCCCCTCCCCAGGTGAGTCCCTCCCCTCCACTCCCCAGGTAAGTCTCTAGTCCCTCCCCTCCAGGTAAGTCTATCCCCTCCCCACGTGAGTCTCCCCCCTCCCCCTCCCCATGTGAGTCTATCCCCTTCCCAGGTAAGTCTCTCCCCTCCCCTGCCCACCCCAGGTGAGTCTCTCCCCTCCCCCTCCCCAAGTGAATCCCTCCCCTCCCCAGGTGAATCTCTCCCCTCCCCCAGGTGAGGCTCCTCCCCTCCCCCCAGGTGAGTCTCCTCCCCTCCCTGTCCCCCGGGTGAGGCTCCTCCCCTTCCCCCCAGGTGAGTCTCTCCCCTCCTCCCAGGTGAGACGCTCCACTCCCTTATCCTCCCCTCCCCCAGTGAGTCTCTCCCCACCCCCAGGTGAGACTTCTCCCCTCCCCCCCAGGTAAGTCTCTCCCGTCCCCCACAGGTGATTCTCCTCCCTCCCCTCCCAGGTGAGTCTCCTCCCTCCCCTCCCAGGTGAGTCTCTCCCCTTCCCCCTTCCCCCTCCCCATGTGAGTCTATCCCCTTCCCAGGTAACTCTCTCCCCTCCCCTGCCCTCCCCAGGTGAGTCTCTCCCCTCCCCCTCCCCAGGTGAGTCTCTCCCCTCCCCCCTCCCCAGGTGAGTCTCTCTCCCCTCCCCCCTCCCCAGGTGAGTCTCTCTCCCCTCCCCCCTGCCCAGGTGAGTCTCTCTCCCCTCCCCCCTGCCCAGGTGAGTCTCTCTCCCCTCCCCCCTCCCCAGGTGAGTCTCTCTCCCCTCCCCCTGCCCAGGTGAGTCTCTCCCCTCCCCCTCCCCAGGTGAGTCTCTCTCCCCTCCCCCTCCCCAGGTGAGTCTCTCTCCCCTCCCCCTCCCCCTCCCCCTCCCCAGGTGAGTCTCTCTCCCCTCCCCCTCCCCAGGTGAGGCTCCTCCCCCGGATCTGGGGCAGGTTCTGATCTGGTTTCGCGATGATCCGGAGGGATCGGGAGCTGCTCCCGGTCGGGATCCTCCTGCTCCTGCTCCCGGGTGAGTGCGGCTCCCGCTCGGGAACTGGGGTTGTTGTTGTTGTTGTTGTAGCACTAACTGCTGCATTGCTGTGTCTGCAGGCGGAGCGGCGCTGGACATTTGGCTGGCGCCGAGTTTCCGGGGCTTCACCGGCGGCAGCCTGGAGCTGGTTTGTACCTTCAGCTCCTCGGCCCCGGTCAGTGAGCGCCTCACGGTGGACTGGTCTTACCGGGGCTGGGCTCCGGGGGCCGGGGGCAAACACGCGGTGAGTCCGGGGCTGGGGGCAGGGGGCTGGGAGCAGGGGGCTGGGGGCTGGGGGCAGGGGGCTGGGGGCTGGGGGTCAGGGGTCTGGGGTCTGGGGTCTGGGGTCTGGGGTCAGGGGGCTGGGGCTGGGGGCTGGGGGCAGGGGGCTGGGGTCAGGGGTCAGGGGGCTGGGGGTCAGGGGTCTGGGGTCTGGGGTCAGGGGGCTGGGGTCAGGGGGCTGGGGCTGGGGTCCGGGGTCACTGTGAGGGCTGACCCTGTTACAGACCATTGCCCCCTCCCTCACTCAGACCCTAGGCCAGCCCAATCCAGAACTTTCTCCCTCAATGGGAGTGTGTCACACTCCCCCTGGGAGGGGCGGGTAGGAAATGGGGCCCTACCCTGAGGCAGGTTCACTACCACCGCCCGTATTCAATAGGATTTTGGGCGGCACAGTGGCACAGTGGTTAGCACTGCTGCCTCACAGCGCCAGAGACCCGGGTTCAATTCCCGCCTCAGGCGACTGACTGTGTGGAGTTTGCACGTTCTCCCCGTGTCTGCGTGGGTTTCCTCCGGGTGCTCCGGTTTCCTCCCACAGTCCAAAGATGTGGGGGTCAGGTGAATTGGCCAAGTTAAGTTGCCCATAGTATTAGGTAAAGGGGTAAATGTAGGGGCATGGGTGGGTTGCGCTTCGGCGGGTCGGTGTGGACTTGTTGGGCCGAAGGGCCTGTTTCCACACTGTAAGTAATCTAAAAAAAAGGATCTGGGGTTCAGTGGAATTTTCTAGAAAGTGATCAGGAGGATGTTGTTGGGTGAGTGAGTGACCAAGTGGGTTAGAGGGGCCATTGTCAATTCTGTAAGAAAATGTGATCCTTGTCGGAAGGATGTGAAAACTGAATGTTTTCAGGACAACCTCCTCACCACAGCGTGACAGCAGCCAGAGAGCGGGCTTTACTACAGACAAAAATAGAAATAGCTAGAGCAGCTCAGCGGGACTGGCAGCAGCTGTGAAGAGAAATCTGTTAATGTTTGGGTCAAGTGACCCTTCCTCGGATCCAGACTTGTCTCTGATGAAAAGGATTGGATTTATTACTAACCTCCGATGGGAAGCAATATCTCACACAGTTTGAGGGAGAAAGGTTTTGGTCCAAGACCACTGTTTTGAATTTAAACAAGGGCAATTAGTGAAAATGAACTGGCAATTTAGGGTAAAGGATAAAGTCAATAGTGACTAACATTTAATCAGATATTCCAGAAATAGGAAGGATAGTTAGTAAGTTTGCAGGTGACACCAAAATTGGAGGTGTAGTGGACAGCGAAGAGAGTTACCTCAGATTACAACAGGATCTGGACCAGATGGGCCAATGGGCTGAGAAGTGGCAGATGGAGTTTAATTCAGATAAATGCAAGGTGCTGCATTTTGGGAAAGCAAATCTTAGCAGGACTTATACACTTAATGGTAAGGTCCTGGGGAGTGTTGCTGAACAAAGAGACCTTGGAGTGCAGGTTCATAGCTCCTTGAAAGTGGAGTCGCAGGTAGATAGGATAGTGAAGAAGGCGTTTGGTATGCTTTCCTTTATTGTTGTGGTTCTGTTCGCCGAGCTGGGAATTTGTGTTGCAAACGTTTCGTCCCCTTTCTAGGTGACATCCTCAGTGCTTGGGAGCCTCCTGTGAAGCGCTTCTGTGATGTTTCCTCCAGCATTTATAGTAGTGTGTCTCTGCTGCTTCCGGTTGTCAGTTGCTGTCCGCTGCAGTGGCCGGTATATAGGGTCTAGGTTGATGTGTCTGTTGATAGAATTTAGTTGTGTTTGTCGATGTGTTTGTCGACCTGGACCCAATATACCGGCCACTGCAGCAGACAGCAACTGACAACCGGAAGCGGCAGAGACACACCACTATAAATGCCGAAGGAAACATCACAGAAGCGCTTCACAGGAGGCTCCCAAGCACTGAGGATGTCACCTAGACAGGGGACGAAACGTTTGCAACAAAAACTCCCAGCTTGGCGAACAGAACCACAACAACGAGCACCCGAGCTACAAATCTTCTTTTATTAGTCAGAGTATTGAGTACAGGAGTTGGGAGGTCATGTTGCGGCTGTACAGGACATTGGTTGGGCCACTGTTGGAATATTGTGTGCAATTCTGGTCTCCTTCCTATCGGAAAGATGTTGTGAAACTTGAAAGGGTTCAGAAAAGATTTACAAGGATGTTGCCAGCGTTGGAAGATTTGAGCTACAGGGAGAGGCTGAACAGGCTGGGGCTGTTTTCCCTGGAGTGTCGGAGGCTGAGGGCTGACCTTATAGAGGGTTATAAAATTATGAGGAACATGGATAGGGTAAATAGGCAAAGTCTTTTCCCTGGGGTTGGGGAGTCCAGAACTAGAGGACATATGTTTAGGGTGAGAGGGGAAAGATGTAAAAGAGACCTAAGGGGCAACTTTTTCATGCAGAGGGTGGTGCGTGTATAGAATGAGGAAGTGGTGGAGGCTGGTACAATTGCAACATTTAAGGGGTATCTGGATGGGTATATGAATAGGAAGGGTTTGGAGGGATATGGGCCGGGTGCTGGCAGGTGGGACTAGATTGGGTTGGGATATCTGGTCGGCATGGACGGGTTGGACCGAAGGTTCTATTTCCATGCTGTACATCTCTATGACTCTAAATCACGGAATGGATACATTCGAAGGGATGGGTTGGCTATTTGTGGTTTAACTAAAAAAGTGAAATATGGAATCAAACTCAAAGAAAAGGCATATACAATAATTCTGCAAAGATAGGTCAGTAGATTGGACTGAATATTTTTTTAAAAATCACAAAGAATAAGTAAAAGATTAATAAGGCAAACATTAAATTATGACAGAAATTTATCAAAAATATAAAAATAAATTGGAAAATTTTCTTCAAATATTTAAAATAGAAAACAATAAAAAACAAAATGTTGGTCCTATTGAACTGATTCTAGATTAGAGAGGTGCTGGAAAAGCACAGCAGGTCAGGCAGCATCCGAGGGGCAGGAAAATCAACGTTTCATTCCTGATGAAGGGCTTTTGCCCGAAACATCGATTTTCCTGCTCCTCAGATGTCTCCTGACCTGCTGTGCTTTTCCAGCACCATTCTAATCTAGACTCTGGTTTCCAGCTTTTGCAGTCTTCACTTTCACCTTTTGAACTGAGTCTAGAAATTGAGGATAAAGAGATGGCAGACAAACTGAACAGATAAAAGCAAATTACTGTGGATGCTGGAATCTGAAACCAAAAGAGAAAATGCTGGAAAATCTCAGCAGGTCTGGCAGCGTCTGTAAGGAGAGAAAAGAGCTGACGTTTCGAGTCTAACTGACCCTTTGTCAAAGCTGAGCAGATATTTTGTGTTTAAATGATTTGGGTGAAGGGACAGCTAAATTTGATGATGATACAAAGATATGTAGGAAGGTGAGTTGTGAAGAGGACATAATGAGACCACAAAGGGATATAAATAGGTTAAGTGAGTGGGTAAAGGTCTGGCAAAAGGAGTGCAATGTGGGAAATTGTCCATTTTGGCATGAGGATTAAAAATAAATATTATCTAAATGGTGAGCAGTTGTAGAGCTGGGAGATGCAGAGAGATCTGGGTGTCCTAGCGCATGAATCATAGGTGGTACATTAATAATCAATAAAGTAATAGAATGTCATGGTTTATTATGAGGGAAATTGAATGCAAAAGAAGTGAGATTATGTTTCAGTTAAACAGGGCAGTGATGAGACTGTGTCTAGAGTACTGTCTACACGACTGGTCACTATATTTGTTGAAGGAAGTCAGTACATTGGAAACAGTTCAGAGAAGGTTCAGTAGACTAATGCTTAGAATGAGCAGATTACCTTCTGAGGAAAGATTATTCAGATTAGGCCTGTATCCACCACAGTTTAGAAGAGACAGTGGTGACCTAAATGAAACATATAAGATCCTGAGGAGACTTTACCCTATGGGTGCTGAAAGGATGTTTCCTCATGTGGAAGAATCTAGAACTAGAGGTCACTGTTTTAAAATAAAGTATTGCCCAATTAAAAGAGAGATAAAGAAACATTTTTCTCTCACACAGTTGTAAGGTTTTGGAATTCCCTTCCTCAGAAGATAGTCATGATTTGGAGATGCCGGTGTTGCACTGGGGTGTACAAAGTTAAAAATCACACAACACCAGGTTATAGTCCAACAGGTTTAATTGGAAGCACTAGCTTTCGGAGCGACACTCCTTCATCAGGTGGTTGTGGAGATAGTGGATGCAGAATCTTTCATATTGTTAAAGACCAAGGAGGTGGAAGATTATCAGGGAAATAAAGGAATGTCTAATTGAGGCTAAAATCAGATTCGTCGGGATCTTGTTGAATGGCAGAGCAAACTCAAAGGGCTGAGTCGCCTCCTTTTCTTACCTGTGTGTTTGTATAAACTGTATCGAACAAGTGTCTATAAAAATGCAGAGAGAATATTAGACTTTGATTACAGAAGAATCTGGGTGCCCTGGTTAATGAGTCACAAAATGTTAGTGTGCAGGTTCAGCAAGTGATCAGGAAGGCAAATGGAATATTGTTATGGATTGCAGAGGGAATGGAATATAAAAACAGGAATGTTTTGCTTGAGTTATATACGGTATTGGTGAGACTAGTGTGTCTTTATTTTAAAAAGCAAATACTTGTAAGCGTTTTAGAGAACGTTCTCTTGAATGATTCCTGCGGTTGAGGTGAGGGGGATTACCTTCTAGAGAATGGTTGGATTTGTATGGTCCGTATCTACAGGAGTTTAGGAGAATGAGCGTTTGCTTATCAAAACTTATAAGATCCTGGGAGACTTTGCAGGCTGGATGTTAAAATGATGTTTTCCCGTATAGGAGAGAGTGGAACAAGAGGCATCATTTAAAAATATTCCTCCCTGAATTAGAGAAATATTTTCTCTCTGAGAATTGACAGTGTGTCTGGCAGTGCCATTGAATGTTTTTAAGGCTAAGGTATATTTTTGACTAATGAAGAAGTCAAAGGTTGTTGGGTAGTACAGAGGAAACAGGATTTCAGGGCAAAATCGGGTCCGCTAAGGTCTTACTGAATGTGGAGCAGATGTGTGTGCTGAAAGGCCTCCTGCCCCAGTTCACATCTTCATGGTATGATCGGGTGATAGAATGGGCTTGAGGAGCTGAATGGCCTACACTTGCCTGTGTTCATTCAGAGTTAGATTCCTGGGAGAATGGAATCATTACTATTATGATAGGAAGAGACAATTCAGCCCATCATGTCTGTGCTAGCTTTTTGAAAGAGAATTCAAGTTATCTACAGCCCCCATTTCTCTGTGCATTTCCACACGTCGATGAATTTTATTGTGGGGTTTTTTTTCAATTCTGTTTTATAAGATATTATCAAAACTACTCCCAATGCCCCTTCAAGCAGCACTTTCCACATCACAACATCTCACTCTGGTCAAAACAAAGTTTCTTCAAGTTACACATGGTTTCTTGGCTGATCGATTTGAATCACTGTCCCCCAAGTGACTGCCCCTTTGGCCACTGAAACACTTCCTCCCTGACATACTCTATATTAACTCATTGAGACTGTGAACTCCTCCATTAAACGACTGGTTAATCTTCACAGCTCTAAGCAGAGCATGGTCACTCCACCAGGCACTCTGTCAAACTTATCCTTGTTAAGTCTTCTTGGAATCTTTGTTCTGGTGTGGCACTGTCAGAGGGTCAGTACTGAGAAAGTATGTTAGTGTCACAGGGTCAACCCCCAGATGTTATGTGAAAAGTAAGCCCTATTATCGCTAAAAGACTATTTCATGGTGGGATGGAGTTCCTGTCTTCATCATTTATCTTTGCTCCAATCTTCACTGAAATATTTTGTCTTGCTCATCACATTAAAATTTGTGTGGGATTTCACTCTATTTTGATTGGCTGCTGTGTTTTTGGCTGAAAATGTGTTGCTGGAAAAGCGCAGCAGGTCAGGCAGCATCCAAGGAGCAGGAGAATCAACGTTTCGGGCATAAGCCCTTCTTCAGGAATTCCAAGGAACAGGAGAATCGACGTTTCGGGCATAAGTGTTTTTGGTCCTGCTATGGAAATGATTTAGAGGTGCTGGTGTTGGGCTGGAGTGGACAAAGTTAAAAATCACACAACAACTGGTTGTAGTCCAACAGGTGTATTTGGAAGCACTAGCTTTCGGAGCGACGCTCCTTCATCAGGTAGCCAGTGGGACAGGATCATAGGACACAGAATTTATAGTAAAAGATCAAAGTGTCGTACAACTGATGCGATGTATTGAACAAATCTAGATTACTGTTAAGTCTTTTATCTTTTAGAATGGGTTACAGGTTTCGATTTGTTAATATGTATATCCAGAACTTCTTTCAAATCACATTCCTGAGATAACTGAATGTTTTATAAAAAGGTGACGTCTCAGCTCAGCCAGTGCATTAAAGGTGTGAGGTTAGAGTCTGTATCTATTCCAAATTCGAATCAGACTGGTTCTATTTCCAAAGTAGGAACTTAGAAAATTTTGTGTCCTATGATCCAATCCCATGAGCTACCTGGTGAAGGAGCAGCCCTCCGAAAGTTTGTCCAGGTACACAATCCTTATTCAAAACCGGGACCAGCCGGTTTTCGGAATTCAGAATTTTTTGAATTTCAGAATAAGTGACGGTGAAATTTTTAAAAATCTTACTGAACAGCAGACTCACTGTGAGTACCATGGGCCCTGAGACAGAATTGAAGCCTACCAGTGCGAGGCCACGTGTGTTATCAAAACTACTTCATTTGCTGTAGAGCTCTTTGGACAAACCTTCAGGATGTTTCAGGGATGCAGAGTTATTTTTTATTACGATGTTCCTACATTCACCCTGACACTGTGATTCCGTTTACCAAACCCCAGTGATTGACATAATGACCATCAGGGCTCAGTGCTTCTGTCTGGGATTGTGTTTGACCACAGCCTTCCTGAGCTTTGACTGTGGTGTTTGTGGGAAATCAGTAACCCATCACTAAAGGCTATCTCATAGCCAATTCCCGGATAATGTGACCATCAGGTGGTCACTGATGGAGTCCATTCCATGAGATCAGCTTCTGGGCAGATACCAAGGAGGGACAGTTTCCTGTTTCTTCCTGGTCCCCAAGAATGAAGCTGTTTTACAACTTTTATATTCACATTAACTGAGGAAAGAACCGCAACAGTATGTCGACACTCACTGCCTGGGACAGAGAGTGTCAGCACTGACCAGGGGAGAGTGTGTCCACAAACATTCCTGATGGGGAGAAGGGTTGAGGAGGTTTACAGCTGCAGGAGCTGCTGCTCGAACATGCGGTGCCTCTGCCCTCAGGTGGCCACAT
The DNA here is from genome assembly GCF_020745735.1 of Hemiscyllium ocellatum. Lineage (NCBI taxonomy): Eukaryota > Metazoa > Chordata > Chondrichthyes > Orectolobiformes > Hemiscylliidae > Hemiscyllium > Hemiscyllium ocellatum. The sequence continues at coordinate 56,234,055 of NC_083429.1, forward strand.
GCGGTATGGCAGCTGTCCCCGATCAGACAACAGCACCATTCGCGAATGGAACAGCAATTCACTGGGAGAGTGATGTACATTAACACAGTCTCATTCCTGATGAAGGGCTTTTGCCCGAAACACCGATTCTCCTCGGATGCTGCCTGACCTGCTGTGCCTTTCCAGCACCACTCTAACACAATCACAGGCCGTTTCCTGAAATGTTTTTCATCTGGTGGAGTACTTTTGAAATATAGTCACTGTTGTAGTTTAGGGAATGCTGCAGCCAAGTTGCATAAGAAGTAATTAATAAATATAAAATAATCCCACACAATAATTAATAACCCCACACAAAGTCATTCATGTCCTGGTGGTCTGTTTTTGCCCTATCTTCTGAAGAATGAGTTACTTGGCTACTGGGGTTAATCCTCTCAATATTCTTCAAAATGGAGTCCTGGGATCTCTTTAAATCTCCTGGGATCTCTTTAAATCCACCTGAGAGAGCAGTCAGGGCCCTGAGTTAATATTTTCTGAAAAAGATGTTACTTTGAACAACGTAGCACTTCCTCAGCGCTACCTTTACCATTGAGCTCGTGCTTGAAGGGGAACATTAACCCACAATCTTCTGCCTTTGAGATTAGAGCAGCATCGTTGAGCCTGGCCTCAATGACCAACACTGACCTCCCGTGGGGGTGGAGTGGGGGGGGGGAGGGGAAGGGGGGATGCTCTGGGCACTTTCAGTTTGTCGCCCAGCTGACTCCAGGTGCTTGAGATGGTACATCATGAGCAATGTTGTAGTGAGCAGTGAGGAGACCTTCCAGGGTGCAGCGGATGCTTAGTGCCAGGATATGAATCTAGAGGGGAAATCAACCAGGTGTGGCATCACTCTGTGTGAGGGGAGGGTCTTCTACAAACTGTTGCCCTTCACTGGAATGAAATAAAGTTTGCATTTGACCTAAACTAGTTAATCCTTCATCTCTCTCTCCTGACATAGATTCTCCACTATCAGTCTGAAGCCTTTCCCGCTCACAGTGGCCCGTTCAAGGATCGAGTCCTGTGGAATGGGGATGTTACAAAAGGAAATGCTTCCATCATCCTGAAGAACTTAACACAGAATGACAACGGGACATTCAGTTGTACGGTACAGAACCCGCCAGATGTAAGCAGTGAGATGCCGAGCACTGTCCTCACTGTCACTGAGAGAGAGCTCCCGTTTCGCCTCAGTGTGGCTGTCCTTCTGGTTTTGTTGGTGATAATTCCGTCTCTGCTGGTGGTCACGGTGCACCTGCTGTGGATGGGCAAGAGGTTCGGCTTCTATGGAGTCAACTCCAAAAACACATCAATCGAGCTCCTCGAGGGGTAGGTTCAGCCAGGATGTATAAAAATATTCTTGTGCTATTTTCCTGAACAGGAGTCACCTGGATTGCTAAGAATTTATGTGAAAATCTCAACCAGGTTTATTTAACAGGGCAACTGACAGTTCATAGTTCTTGAACAACTCATAGTTCTTGAACAACTTGCGTCCACATCCTCAGCCTTGCTGCTACTTGGACTCTTCAAGACCATAAGATAAAGGAACAGCATTAGGCCATTTGGCCCATCGGGTCTGCTGCACCTTTCAATGCTCACTAATATGTTTCTGAACACCATTCTTCTGCCTTCTCCCTGTAATGTCCGATCCCTTTACTATTCAAGAACCTATCTATCTCTGTCTCAAATACACTCAATGACTCATGATATATAGTGTCATCCTGGTCTTTGGGTTATTAACATACTCTCTCTTAAAACTTCTCCCTCCTCCTCCCCCCACCTCCTCTCCATCAACCCACCATTAAACCACATGCATTAAAATTAATACGTTAGTAATTGCAAAACTATATACAGAAGAACTGTAGAATTGATGAATTTAATGGGTATCAAAGAAATGGCTAAGCAGCTAAAGATGTACTTTCATTCTGTGTTCGTAAAGGAGGGGACAAGTAATATCTCAGAAACGTGGGGAAACAGAAACTTTAGTGAAAGAGAAGAACTGCAGCCATTGGTTAGTGGGATACTGCATGGATCAGCACTAGAACCCAGCTATTCACAATATATTAATGATTTGGATGAGGGAACTAAATGCAACATCTCCAGATTTACATAGTATACAAAACTGATTTGTAAAATGCTCTTGCTATAGAGAGAATACAGCGAAGGGTTGCCAGTCCAATCCCAAGGATGGTGGGACTGACAGATGAGGAGAGGTTGATCTGATTAGGATTATATTATTGGAGTTCAGAAAAATAAGGAGGCATCTCGAGAAACCTAAAAAATTTTAACAGTTTTGGCAGGGAAAATGTAGGCAGAATGTTCTTGGTGCTGGGTCCAGAACCAGGGGTCACAGCTTAGGGATAAGGGGTAAACCTTTAGGATGAAGACAAGGAGGCATTTCTTCACCCAGAGAGCTGTGAGTCTGTGGTGTTCACTACGACAGAAAACAGTTGAGGCCAAAACAGTATATGGTTTCAAAATGAAATTGGATATCGCACTTGGGGCTAACAGAATCCTAGGATATGGAGGAGGAATAGGAACATGCAGCTGAGTTGGATGATCATTATAATGAATGGCAGGGCAAGCTCAGAGCTACCCTTGCTGCTATTTTCTCTGTTTCTGGGTCGAGGTTGTTTGTTTATCCTTTTGGCTCTTGAGATGGTGCAGTCTGCTGGAGACCTAGACTTCACATTTGTTTTTTTTTACAACCTGTACTTATGAATGTGCTGGTTATTGTCAGGGTAGTTTCCACACCATCATTATCCAAATGTATCTTTGTGTTTGTTTTCTATCCACAGGTTTGAGTATTGTACTGGCTTCTGTATCTCTGCAGTGTTGCTCCATTTGGTGTTATAACTTTGTAGAATCTAGACTTACTGCACACTTTTTTAGACAGGTAACCAGGTTCCTTGGATAGGATAAATTTTCTGACCTTCTGTCCTGCAGGTAAATAAGGAACTTCCACAGCTACAAGTCAGTCACATTCCATCTTTATTCTCCTTTTGTTTTTCAAGAATTTAGTCCTGTATTTCTGAGAACTTGGACAGGTGATGGTTTGGCTGGATTAGTTTAATTTGCCATCCAAACATGGTTTCTGTTAGTGATGACAACCTCATATGCAGAAATTTAGTTCTTATGCGTAACAAAACAACAAGAATATTTCATTTTATTTATTTTATTCTAATTTATTTGAATTGTTTTATTGTTCTGCACTTCACAATGGATGTTTTATTAGTGCAACCCAGTTGCTGTGTGAGACTCTGGAGCTGGATTAGTGCGGTGAACTACCACAGGTTTATAACCCATTTGGCTCATGTCTCTAAAACATTTGGTTATAAACTGTGTCCTGTTTTCAGATCTGATTTTTACAGCTGTACAGAATATTGCAATCATTGTGTCTGCCATGAACACACTTAAAGTGTCCTTTAACTGTTTGACAATTGGAAATTTAAGAAAAATAGTGACGAGGAGAAAATTGTTAACACATGCTGAGAAAATCTATTGCAATTTTGGACTAAGGAACTGAGGGATCCTCACAAGGGTGCAGAGATTATTTGTGTTGCTATGCTTTAATGATTGGGGAATGTCTTGCACATCCTTACTGTCTTCTCAATGTCATTGTTGGTCTCTGGACAACACACCGTACACTATGCCAGGCCGATGTAACTGTGACAATATGTCCTGGTACAAGCTCTTGTTATCTTTTCAAAATTATCCTTCTTGAACTGTCTGGTTTATCAATGACCAAAAGCATCAGGGAATGTACAGCATCTCCTGTCTCACGATTGGCTAACCAATCCTGTCTCACGATTGGCTAACCAAACCTGTCTCACGATTGGCTAACCTTTCTCTGCAGTGAGTGAAACAGACCACATTTCGAACAAGACTTGCTTGCTCTCTGTGTCGTGCACCAACGCTGGTAACTACACCTAACTGCCTGCACATATTGTACAGCTACAATGGCTTCATAATTTGTGCCAATGGTTTAGCAGTTTATCAATACTATGACCTTTTATTTCTCAGAGGTCTTTTCGAAAAGCTGCAATGAACATTGACAGTATGACCAGCCCTGCTCAGATAGCTCAGTCTCTGAGAAACCTCCAGCTCTGCCCTTATCACACCAACCTTTTCTATTCCTTAAGTCACGTGTTGGCCACACCAGATATGGGCATCAGTGAATTTTAAAGTTCTTTTTTTTAATAAAGCCCATCCTATTGGATTTCCCACAGCTCAGCAGCTTATCTCTGGTCATGTTGAGGCAGGCTTGAAGTGTTGAGACAACGCAACCCCTTATCTTCCACAGTTACCTTTATTTTCTCCACAGGCTACAATGGCTCAATCCTACAGCCATCCAATTCATGCGAATGACTTTGGGTTGTCATCTTTGTGATGTTCTCTGTGCTTTGTAAATCGACGTTTCAATAATTTATAGAATCTGTTGGTAACTAGTGACATCCTGTATACTTAGCTCCAGATCACCAGAGCTAAGATCAGCTGGAAATGTGGAAACAAAAAAAAGAGCTGGAGTAGGCTATTCGGCCCATTGAGCCTGCTTCCCTGTTCAAAAGACCATGGCGGATCATCCAACTCTATCAGCCCATTCCTGCTTTCACCTCATACCCTTTGACCTCTTCAGCTCTAGGAACTCTGTTTTCAAGAAGTTACACACTCTGTTTTCACCTCAATCACTTTCTATGACAATGAATCCACAGACTCACTACTCTCTCGGTAAAGAAATCTCTCCTAATTTCAGTCCTAAATAGATTATCCATTGTCCTTAGTCTGTGTTCTTGACTGAGTCCAGTTTCCCTCATCATTGGGATCACCCTTCCTGCAGTTAATTCCAGTGAATATAATCCTAACTCATCCAATCGGATTCGAATCCCTGCTTCACTCTCAAACTGAAGCCTGGAATCGAGAAAGGAAAGTTTGGATTTGTGGAAAATTCTGGTTTGCATTCCCCTTAGAACATCACATTAATTAAATACTTTGTTTCTCTGACATCACCTCATTTGTGCAGTGCATTTAATTCTGCATTTTGATAGCACCTGATGTGGTTTTAAACCCAGCCCTAGCAGTTTCTGCGGTATTTGTTACAGAGGATGGCCCTGGTCCGAGAAGGGGGACTATTCACTCGCCTCTATTTTATGGCAGCTTTCCTCAGTTATCTTTCCTGAACAGTCAGCCGCCAGAGATCTCAGCTGTCAGTGTCTGACTCCTGGCTGTCAAGTTAACCACCATACAATGTCACAATATTGAGTTAAATTGGAGTAACCATTGAAAACATCTTAAATGAGCTGCTAATCTGCAGAGAGAAAGATTTACTAATCATTCAATCACTCAGCACTGAGGAGGCCATTTGGCCAATTGTGACTGAACTGGCCCATTGAGAGAATTTTCCAATTATTCCCACTCCACCCACTTAGCGCCATAAGTTTGGAAACCATCCAAATTTCTGGGAGCTCATTCTAGATTATAACAAGCTGTGGAAGGCACAAGTTCTTCACAGCTTCCTCTTGGGATCTTCCCATTCCCTCCAAATTCCTCCTCCTCACTCAATGCTCTAAAAGTTGGAATTAGACATCTGTGTGCAATAGAAACAAAAATAAATAATTAGTTCCTTTGAAATATTTGCCTTTTGTCACAACCAGTAACTGGAGCTATTTTTCTGAGCAGGACTGATGAAGGTGAAAGTGACCAGGGAATCGGGATCTGTTTCTGCTGTGTATCGTGTTTCCAGGTAGGATCTCAAATACATGATTTGGTTGGCTTGGCACTCACTTCCCTCCTGCTGTGCAGGAGCCAGGGAAGGAGGGGGGCTCTGCTGGGGGGGTGTGCTTGGGGCCTGAGGATCAGCCACCTGAATCATAAGAAATACGGAACAGTTGAGGCCATTTGGCCCTTTTAGGCTGCCTGCTATTCACTACAATCCAAGACAAAGAGCTCTGTGGAGAACACCATAGGCAGAGAATCTATCAAAGTGGATTACATAAAACCAACATGGATTCATGAAAAGGAAATCATATTTGACAAACCTACTGGAGTTTTGTGAGGATGTCACTTATAGAATAGATGAAGGGGAACCAGTGGATGTGGTGCATTTGGATTTTCAGAAAACTTTTAATTCCCACCTTGGAGGTTATTGTACAAAATTAAACCGCATGGGATTGGTGATAATATTCTGGTATGGATTGCAAACTGATAAACACTCAGGAAACAGAGAGAATAAGAACAAACAAGTCTTATTTGATGTGGAGAACAGTGACTAGTGTAACATCACAGGGACCAGAGATGACCTAATTCTGGATTTACCCATGAGGAGAGACATCCTCTCAGCATCCACCCCGCCAAATCCCCTCAGAACCTTATGTTTCACTCTTCTTAACTTCAATGAGATTAAGCCTAGCCTTTCCTCGTCAGATAATTTCTTCCTTTCAGAATTTAGCTGAGTGAACCTTCTCTGAACTGATCCCAATGGAAACCTGTCCCTCCTTATGTAAGGAGATCAGGACTCTGCAAATTATTCTAGAAGAGCTCTCACCAGTGACCTGTACATGTCAGGCGTGACCTCCCAGTTTTAATACCATCCACTTTGTAATAAAGTCTCACATTACTATTTCCTTCCTGATCGTTTGCTGATGTTGCTTGCTAACGTTTTGTGGTTCATGTACTAGGACACCCTGATCCCCTTCAGTGCAGCATTCTGCAGTCAGTCTCCAATTAATTCTTCTTTTCTGTTTTTCCTGTCAGAATGGATGTTCTCACATTTTCTCCGATTATAAACAATGTGCTAGATGTTTGTCCGCTCATTTAACAAATCTATATTCCCTTGCAAATTCTTTGAAGAGTGGCATGAGAGCAGGAATTGGCCATTCAGCCCATTGAAGCTGCTGTACATTCTGCATCATCATCCAGTTCAATGGCCTTTTCCCACAGCCCTCTGAGATACAGATCAACAGAGTAAAAGACATCATCCTCATCTTGTGTCCGAGTGAAAGTGCTTACAACATCTGCAGGACAGCTTCAGAAATGAGGATACTTAGTCTCTTCGTACGTTGACACCTCTCAAACCTCCTTACGATTTAAGGAAGATTATAAACATGTGCTCTTCTAAAATGAATAACAGCAATTGTTTTTACATTATATTCTATCTGCCATGTTCTTGCCCACTCTCCAAGTCTGTCCAAACCCTCTTGAATCCAACTGTATCTTCCTCACAGCACACACATCCATCTAACATTAGTTCACCTGTGAACTTGAAAATATTACATTTAGGTGCCACACCCAAACATTGATATTTATTATGAACAGCTGGGGCCCAAGTACTGGTCCTGCAGTAGCCCAGGAGGCACGGCCTGCAACATGACATTGGCCCGTTTGTCTTTTCTGTCAGTCAGTCCTTAATCCATGCCAGTACTTTAACTCCAAAACCAATGCTTTAATTTTGCTAACCAGCCACCTATGAGGGAACTTATTAAAATCCTTTTGAAAATCTAGGTGTACTGTGTCCACCAACTCTCCTTCATCAATTATATCCACAATCAGCACATTGGCTCTGTGTTTAGCACTGCAGCCTCGCAGTACCAGAGAGTTGGGTTTGATTCACCCTCGGGTGACTGTCTGTGTGGAGTTTGCACATTCTCCCCTTGTCAGTGTGGGTTTCCTCCGGTTGCACTGGTTTCCTCCCACACTCCAAAGATGTGGATTAGCCCATGGGTAATGCAGGGATATGTTAAGGGGGGGGATGGGTATGGGTGGGATGTTCTTTGGAGTGTCAGTGTAGACTCGATGGGCCAAATGGCCTGCTTCCACACTGGGGATTCTATGATCTCCAAAAATTCCAATGGGTTTGTCAAACATGATTCCATTTTCACAAATCCATGTTATGTCCAATCAGATCATTATCATCCATCTGTCTATGTATCACATCCTTTATAACTGATTCTATTTTTTTTCCCTAATGTTGATACAGGACTAACAGGTCTGTAGGTCCCAGTTTTCCCTTCCTCCCTCCCTTCTTAAATAGTGTGATGACATTTGCCTACAAAATAGTTGGTCCTTTCAACCAGGTGACTCATGCCAATTTTAAATAGAGGCCCCAATACTAATTTCTGTGTAGTTTGTCAGCATGTGCAGACTCTGTTTTCTGTTCATCAGCCAATTCTCTAGCCAAACTAATATATAAACCTCAAAATGGTGAGCTCTTTCTTGTGCAATAAATATAAACAAATGTTGCAAGACTTGGACAATATCAGGTTTGGGTTGATAAGTGGCAAGTAACATCTGTGCCACACAAATGGCAGGCAATGACTCTCTCCAACAAGACAGAACATAACCACCACCCCTTTACATTTAATGATCATCACTGAATTCCCCACTATCAGTATCTTGGAAGTTAGCATTGACCAGAAACTTAACTGGATCAGCCATATAAATACTATGGCTATAAGAGCAGGTCAGAGGCAAGGATACTGCAGCGAGTAAATCACCTCCTTACTCCCCAAAGTCTGTCCACCATTTACAATGTGCAAGGCAGGAGGGTGATGGAATACTCCCCACTTGCCTGGATGGGGGCAGCTCCAACACACTCAAGGAGCCAGGGCAAAGCAGATGCTTGAATGGGACCATATTCACTCCTACTACTACCATCATTGACAAGATGCAGTATTAAAATTCACCAAAGATCCTCAAACAGCACCTTACAAACCCATAACCATTTCCATTCAGAAGGACAAGGGCAGCAGATACATGGGAACACCATACATTCAAGATCCGTTCCAAGCCACTCACTATCCTAACTTGGAAATATATCACCATTCCTTCACTGTCAGCGGGTCAAAATCATGGAATTTCCTCCCTAAGGGCATAGTGGGTAAGCTTTACTCCGCATCTAACACTACTGTCCCTGACCTGTGAGCATTTGATAGGGTACAGTGTAAAGGGAGCTTTACTCTGTATCTAACCCTGTACTGTCCCTGTCCTGGGAGAGATTGATGGGGCTGGTGTAAAAGAAGCTCTATTTCTAGTTTTTCTTCAGTGTGGCCCAGTGGCTCAGTAGTCAGCACTGCTGCCTCCCAGGGTCCCAGGTTCGATTCCCACCTCGGGCCACTGTCTGTGTGGACTTTACACATTCTTCCCATGACTGCTTGGGTTTTCTTCCGGTGATCCGGTTTCCTCCCACGACCCAAAGATGCCCTGGTTAGGGTGGATTGGCTGTGGGAAAGGCAAAGTTACAGGGAGAGGATGGGTCCAAAGTGATGCTCTTCAGAGGTCAGTACAGACTCGATGGGCCGAATGGCCTGCTTCCATACTGTAGGAATTTTATGATATGGTAAAAAGGGTAGAGGGAACTTTATTCTGGATCTAATCCTGTGCTGTCACTGTCTTGGAAGTGTTTAATGGGAAAGAGGGAGCTTTACTTTTAGTTTGGGTAGAAAGAGGTTTTAATTACCGTTTAAAAGAATAGAGGAAGTTTTAATCTGTTCGTACCCTGTGCTGTGCCTGTCCTGGGAACATTCACTCTGTATTTTTTCTTTTTTCCTCTAGGAATCTGATGAGGAAGATGAAGATTTCCATCGCTTTTACCCAGCATCTGAATCAGTTACATAGTTTGAAATATTTTATGATCCCACCTTTATCAGTAAGACCATCCCTGGGACTCTCCACTGACTGAAGAGTTTGTTTGTCTGAAGATGGTGTGTGGGATTATTTAACAATGTCAACTTTCACTGATACACAGGGAACAGCTTTGGGAGAGTCTATGTTGTTACTCGTATTCCTTACACATCTTGTCATTATTCATACTTCAAGGGAGTGCTTAAAGTTCTTGTTGATCATCTAATGATCTCAGCAATGTTTTACCAAAGAGAAGTTAGCGTTTCGGAATGGAAGGTCATCATCCCAAACTATCCCCTTTGCTTCTGCCTCCACAAACCCAATGTGGATTTCCAACCTTTTCTGTTTTTATTTCAGATTCCCAGTGTCTGCAGTATTTTGCTTCTGTCTTAGAAGCCTGTTATTAGGGAAATGGAAGAGTGTGAATCCAATACTTCAGAAATCAGTAGTCCATCCCAGCTGGAGGATTGTGTTCAGTTCTAGGGCGAAAGATGGTGGAGCTCAGTGAAGGCACAGGGACATTCATGAAAAGGGGGCATTTTGAGGGAGTTTAATTAAATGAGATTAAACTACAGAAGCTGGGATTGTTCGCCAAGAAGAGTAAACCAGGGACCTGGGTTCGATTCCGGTCTCAAGTGACTGTGCAAACCCCGTACAGACATTCTCCCTGTGTCTGCGTGGGTTTCCTTCGGGAGCTCCGGTTTCCTCCTACAATCCAAAGATGTGCAGGTCAGGTGAATTGACCATGCTAAATTGCCCATAGTGTTCAGGGATGTGTAGGTTGGATGCATTAGTTGGGGTTAAACATAGAGTAATAGGATTGGGGAATGGGTCTTGATGGGTCACTCTTCAGAGGATCGGTGTGGACTTGTTGGGCCAAATGGCCTATTTCCACCCTGTAGGGATTCTATAAAATTCAGTGAAAAAAACCTGAAAATTCAACGAGTTGTTTAGTCAAATAAATTGTGAGAAATTGTTTCCAGGGACCAGATTTTGGGAAGGGGAGGGGGGGCAGTGGGAAGCAATTATTTGACAACAGAGTGACTTGTGATCTGGACTCCATGGACTGAAAGGGTTGTGGGAGCTGATTAATAACATTTAAATTAAAATTTTATTTCTAAATTCATAAGAAACAATCTGTGCAGGGTCAATTAGCAAGGATAAGGACGAGGTAGGACGCTAAACGAACAACTCTTTCAAGAATCTGGATCAAATATGATGGGCTGAATGGCCTCCTCCTATGACATGCCATTCTCTGAGACAAGGTGGAGCACTCCCTTAGTGCTGACCCTCTGATATGGGGCGCTCGCTCAGAACTGACAGAGTGCTGCACTATCGGATGATCAATGTAGGTTGTGATTCTGCTAGCCCAGTTGACATATTTTCTAAATCCATCGTTTGTACTTACTTCTATTACTACATCTGTTGCTTTACTGATTTCCCAATGGTCATTTCATCTCCTCAGCTCTGTGTCCATTCAAACACCTTTCCTTTAGCTCTTTCCTTCTCTCCCTCTTTCTCTGGCTCTAGACGTATTTAAAGCCTGTTACATAGGACATAGAACAGGCCCTTCAGCCCTCAATGTTGTGCCAACCTGTGAACTAATCTAAGCCCACCCCCCTATGCTATCCCATCATCATCCATGTGCTTATCCAAGGATTGTTTAAATCTCCCTAATGTGGCTGAGTTGACTACATTAGCAGGTAGGGCATTCCACACCCTTACCACTCTCTGCGTAAAGAACCTCCCTCTGACATCTGTCTTAAATCTATCACCCCTCAATTTGTAGCTATACCCCCTCATACAAGCTGATGTCATCATCCTAGGAAAAAGACTTTCACTGTCTACCCTATCTAAGCCTCTGATCCTTGATGTTTTCCAGTGCTGATGAAAGGACATCATTCCTAAAATTTACCCCGTTTCTCCACATCAGATATTGTCTGAGCTGTTGAGTGTTTCCCAGTTTTATTTTTGTTTTTATTTCAGATTTCCTGCCTCTGCCTTGATTGCTACCTGAGAGCAGCTGTGAGCAAGGTGATGGAAGGTTACAGGTTACAATTGGAAGAAAAAGCTCCTAATGGATTTAGACACAACACAAACTTTGTCCAAATTTGAAATTATACTTCTGTAGAAATTATGCAAAATTGTCCAATGGATTCTGCATCTCAGATCCTGATCTTCCTTCCCCCCCCTTTCCCCCCCCCCAGTATCATCCTGCCTCCTCCTCCTCACTCCTTTCCCTATAGTTTGTGGTCCCATTCCCTCTGAGGTCCCCTAGGGAAGCCAGTGTTAAGCCTTCTCCATCCCTGGGGATTCTGGGGGTTTATGATTCACCGAGAAACTGGGGACAAATATTTGGGACTAGGTGTTTGTTGCCTGATATGCAAAGCCACGTAGAGTCATGGAGTTATACAGCATGGAAACAGACCCTTCGAATCAACTCATCTGTACCGACCCAATATTCCTTATCTGATCTAGACCCATTTGTCAGCATTTGGCCCATATTCCTCTATACCCTTGCTATCCCTGTACCCTTCCAGATCTCTTTTAAATGTTAGTGGATCAGCCTCCACCACTTCCTCTGGCATCTCATTCCGTACACGCACCACCCTCTGCATGAAAAGGTTAACCCTTAGGTCCTTTCTAAATCATTCCCCTCGCAACTAAAATCTGTGCCCTGTAGTCTTTGTTCATAGTCAAGTGAGTAATGCCTGTGTGTGGTCCCATGTTCATGGCTGGGTGTTTTGAGCAGGTGTTGGGTTTGGAAGGTGGGGTTCCCATGTGCCTGCGGTGGTTACTTTCTGTAGCTCTGAGCAGTTTTCTCCTGATTGTCTATTCAATTGACTGGAAACATTGAGTGAAGCCAGAAGGTGTGATGCTGCGCATGCTAAATGTCTTGATTAGGTTTATTACTGTGTAGCTGGAGCATATAGTGAAGAATACTTTGGGATTTGCAATTTCAAAGGAAATGCTTTTGTAAAAGTGATGTTTGGTCAGCCAAAGGCTATATCATCCACATCCTGTACCTCACCATCACCTCACTCCTTCTCTTCCTCTCATGTTTTGATCTTTACTTCTTTGTCTCCATTATCCTTCCTTCCTGGTTCCCTCTACCCCTTCACCCACCTATCCCTCTTTTCCCCCTAACTCTAAGGGTGAGGTTTCCATGGTTAGCTCATTCTGCCCTGTGAAAATCCTGGAAGAAAGAATTGATCTCTACATGGAAAGACAAGGTTTCATCAAGGATAGTCAGAGGGAGGTCATTCTGAATAAATTTGAATGTTAAGGAGGTGACCAGGTGTGTGGATGAGGATAGTGCTGGGAACAGGTCAAAGCTTTATGTTCTTTATGTTAAGATATTTGAAAATTGTCATAAAGATTTACAGCCTCCTATGAAAATGTTTTTGTGTCTAAACACCATGGCATCCAACTACAACAGTTAAACTAAAGATATGTCAAGTCAGGTTTCTCTCTGGGATCTGATTATATCAGATACCATTAGCTGGGATTGTAACAGCCTGTTTAATTCCTAGATATCAGCTTCAGTGGTTATGGAGCAGGAATGGGGCCCTCAGGTGGTCTACAGAGGGTCACATTGCTCCTGGTGAAAGCAGCAAGTTAAAGAACTGCTCATATTCCCATCAATGTTTAACATGGAGCTTCACTCCTCATTCTGAAATTCTGGATGTGACGAGCTTAATACAGGGTTGGTATTCAGGCAAAAATGCCAACAATAAGCTTCAACTCTGTGCACAGGTATTAATCTCACAGGTTGTTCATGGAGACACTGTGCCCAGGAATAGAATGAGCAGCAACATCTAGAAGGAAGATCCTGTCTACCCAATTGGAATCTGGCAGTTGGAACTGGCTGGAAGTTCTTGACAGGAGAATGGCAGAATCTGGGATTCCCGGATTCTGCCAAGTTTGGAATTCTGCACAATGTTGGAACTTGTGGAACCTGAGAATCAGCTACAGTTTCACTGCATCTCTGAGAGAAAACGGATCGATGGGGGCTCAGGGGTTTTTGACACAGAATCACTCAGTCCTTCCTCATTATCCATCGTTACTCAGGAACAATTTTGGTTTAAAATAAATATTTAGATTAGATTCCCTACAGTGTGGAAACAGGCCCTTTGGCCCAACGAGTCTACACTGACCCTCTGAAGAGGAACCCACCCAGACCCATTTCCCGACCCTATGTTTACCCCTGGCGCATGCACCTAACGTTATGGGCAATTTGTCACGGCCAATTCACCGAACATGCACATCTTTGGACACCATCCATTTGCCTAAATTTTCAGGAAAGGGGCTAGTAGTGTTTACAGGAATGTGGGAGGGAGTTGCTTATGTTTATTCAATGTTGGCAGATTACCAACAATGACAGGGAGCCAGAATCAAACATCTTGCAGAATTCATCAGGCGTTGAATCCTGTGTACCTCAGATCTCCTACTGTGTAGCCCGTTCTCCTCTATCTGAATGATTCTTTTATAAGAAAAGTGCTGCAGCAATTATCCAGTCACAATTCCAGCTTTTCTCTGGGCCCAAGTTCTTAGTTAATCCTCTCCCTGTAAATTAAATGTGTGAGTGGCAGTTTTCAGCAATAAATTGTTATGTGGGGTGAGTTTGCAAAGACTTCACTATCTGATGAAAACTCATTAGCCTAAAATGCTGTTTTCTCTCCATCAGTTCTGTCTGACTTGCTGAGTATTGGCAGCACTTTCTGTTTTGATTGTAGGAGTGTGCACGGATTGCTCTGAATTCTCATTTCCTGCAACATCCGTGTGAGCAGGAGTCTCCCAGCAGGAGGACAATCTCTCTGACCTTGGCAGACCATAGACACACACAAACAAAGGTTACCAATGGCAGCCACAAAACTGGGGAAGAGCACCAATCACAGAACGCAGAGTGTAACCCTAACAACCATCTCCAAGAAAATCATTGTGCTTTCTGTGAAGTTCTATTCCTGGAATGAGACTGGCTGAACACAAAGAGTTGCTCTGGTGTTGAATTACATACAATGCAGTTACATGTCACACTCCATGTTTCAGATTAAATTTATCTTTGGTCATCTCTCAACCCATTCTGTCAAAGACAGGCTCTGATGGCACAGTGGTAATGTCTTTGCCTCTGAGCCAGAAGACCCAGGGTCAAGTACTCCTTGCTTCAGTCATGACACATCTGAGCAAGTTGATTAAACAGATCTAATCATGTCAAACAGTTGATCTGCTTGAGCCTTGAGATCTGTTGTCTCTAAATAATAGGGCAGACCTATTTCAGTGGATCTCTCACCTTTTCTGTTAAGTATCTGGATGTTTATAATCCTGTGATTCATCAAAATCTAATTTGTTTTTATTCATTCATTGGATGAGGGCATCACTGGCTAAATCAGCATTTATTGCCTATCCCTAATTGCCCAGGGGGCACTTAAGAGTCAGCCACACATTGCTGTGGGGTGGAGTCACATGTCGGCCAGACCAGGTAAAGATGGCAATTTCCTTCCCTGATAGACATTAGTGACCCAGATGAGTTTTCCCAATAATCAACAATGGAGTCATGGTCATCATTAGACTCTTAATTCCACCCTGTGCAGTGGCAGGATTTGAACCCAGGTCCTCAGAACATTACTGGGGGGGGGAAGATGACGGAGGGGGAGGAGGAGGTAACAATCCAGCAATAACACCAATAGGCCATAGAATCCCTATTGTGTGGAACAAGCCATTGGCCCATTGAGTCCACACCAACCCTCCAAAGAGCATGCCACCCCATCCCTGAGACTCTGCATTTCCCATGGCTCATCCACACTAACCTGCACACCACTGGGTTGTGAGATGAAACACAGCACCCAGAGGAAACCCATTCATACATGGGGAGGATGGGTAAATTGGGTAAACATACATGGGGAGGATGGGTAAACTTGGGTAAACATACATGGGGAGGATGGGTAAATTGGGTAAACTTACATGGGGAGGATGGGTAAATTGGGTAAACATACATGGGGAGGATGGGTAAACTTGGGTAAACATACATGGGGAGGATGGGTAAACTTGCCCAAGGGTGGAGTTGAACCTGGGTCCCAGGCACTAAGAGGCAGCAGTGCTAACCACTGAGCCACCATCATAGGGCTTATGCCCGAAACATTGACTCTCCTGCTCCTTGGATGCTGCCTGACTGGCTGTGCTTTCCAGCACCACACTCTTTGACAGCCACCATCACCTCCCCATTGTCCAGTTTGAAGTTGACTAGGTTACTGGGTATTGGAGGGCAGAATGTGAGACACATGGAGTTTTGGAAAGTTACGTAGTGTCTACTGCTAAACTGTTACGTCACAAGCATTGTTAAAAACTGAATGTTGTGGAGTAAAAGTCCTATTTTCACATTGCGAATACCTTACATTGTGTTGTATGGCACTATCACAATGTTAAATGGAACAGACTATGAACAGATCTAGCAAGTCCGGACTGGGCATCCATGAGGCACTGTGGACCACCAGCAGCAGCAGAACTGTACTCCGGCACAATCTGTAACCTCATGGCCCAGCGTTTCCCCACTCAACCATTACCATCAAGCCAGGGAATCAACCCTGGCTCAATGGAGAGTCAACAGCAGGCATATCTGAAGGTGAGGTGTCAACCTGGTGAAGCCACCAACAAGGACTATTTGAAATGCCAAACAGCATAAGCAACAAGTGATAGACAAGAGCTAAGTGATCCCATAAACAATGCATCAGATCTTAACTCTGTAATTCTGCCACATCCAGTTAAAAATGGTGGTAGACTAATAAATAGGTGAAAGCTCCATAAATATCTTATCCTTCGTGTAGGAAATTGTCCAGGCAAGTCCTGTCCAAAAAAAGCCCATGATAAATCCAACCTGACCAATTACTATCCCATCAGAGAGAGAAAATGCTGGAAAATCTCAGCAGGTCTGGCAGCATTTGTAAGGAGAGAAAAAAGCTGATGTTTCAAGTCCAACTGACCCTTTGTCAAAGCTGCTACTATCCCATCAGTCTATTCGCAATCATCAAAAAGTGACTGAGAAAATGGACAACAGTGCTATCAAGTGGCACTTATTCAACAGTGACCTGCTATTGAGGTTCAGTTTGAATGTCAGCCTTAGACAAAAATTAAAAGGGTTTCAAATCCTGTCTACAATGTACAAGGTACAAATCAGGAGGGTCATGGAATACTGCCCACAACACCCAAGAAACTCGACACCATCCAGGACAAAACAGCCTCACCTCCCTTTTGTCCAGAAACCCATGTAGCGTTCTGGAGGACCTGGGTCTGAATCTCACCACGGCAAATGCTGAAATTTAATAAAACTTTGGAGTTAATTATCTCATGATAACAAATTAAATCATTATCAATTGTCAGGAAAAACTCATCTGGTTCACTGATGTCATTTAGGAAAGCCATCCTTACCTGGTCTGGCCTACATGTAACTCCAGACCCACTACAATGTGGTTGTTGTCGACTATTCAATTAACTCATTTAGGGGTGTGCAATAAATGCTGGGCTAGCCAGTATGCCAAATATTCCATAAATGATTTTATTTAAAAGCCCACTTATTTGGCACCACATCCACTCTCTGCCATTAAATGCTCAGTAGGAGCAACGTTACACCCATCGACAGCAGCAATTCAACAAGGCAACTCAATACCACCTTCTCAACAGCCACTAGGGATGGGTTAAGAAATTAAAAATAACTCAGGTAGGGAGTCTAACCCCTGAACAGCGGCATTTAATTACCCCCCCCACCCCAAAATAGGCAACGCTCTGTGCTCCATGGCCTGCCTGGCAGTGGTACCTCTGGGATAATGCCCCTGCTTGGGAGATATTGTCCCCTGCTCAGGGGTCAATGACACCCAGCTGGGAGTTAATGCCCCCATCCTAGGGTTAATGTCCCCACTTGGGGATAATGCCCCTTTCCTCGGAGTTGCTACCCCTGCCCAGGGATTACTGCCCCCTGCCTGGGGGTTAATGCCCTCTGCCTGGGGGTTAATGCCCCTGCCTGGGGGTATACTGCTCCCTGCCTGGGGGTTAATGCCCCTGCCTGGGGGTATACTGCCCCCTGCCTGGGGGTTAATGCCCCTGCCTGGGGGTATACTGCCCCCTGCCTGGGGGTTAATGCCCCCTGCCTGGGGGTTAATGCCCCCTGCCTGGGGTATACTGCCCCCTGCCTGGGGGTTAATGCCCCCTGCCTGGGGTATACTGCCCCCTGCCTGGGGGTTAATGCCCCCTGCCTGGGGGTTACTGTCCCCTGCCTGGGGGTTAATGCCCCTGCCTGGGGGTTAATGCCCCCTCCCAGGAGTTAATGCCCCTGCCTGGGGGTTACTGCTCCCTGCCTGGGGGTTAATGCCCCTGCCTGGGGGTTAATGCCCCTGCCTGGGGGTTACTGCCCCCTCCCAGGAGTTAATGCCCCTGCCTGGGGGTTAATGCCCCTGCCTGGGGGTTACTGCCCCCTGCCTGGGGTTAATGCCCCCTGCCTGGGGGTTAATGCCCCTGCCTGGGGGTTAATGCCCCCTGCCTGGGGGTTAATGCCCTCTGCCTGGGGGTTAATGCCCCCTGCCTGGGGGTATACTGCCCCCTGCCTGGGGGTTAATGCCCCTGCCTGGGGGTATACTGCCCCCTCTCTGGTGTTCCCGGTCCCGGGCGATGCCCCTTCCCGGGGTATCTGTCTGTGTGTGTTGCGGGCGGGGGCGGAGCTGCAGGAAGTGACGGGAATTCCCGGGAGGAGAAGTTGGGAAAGTTTCTCCGGGACCGGGACTGGCTCCGGGAGCGGGTCCGGGGCGGGGGCGATGCCGCCGGGAGTCCCGGGGCTGATGTTGCTCCTTGTGTCCGCGCTCCTGCTGCTGCCGCCCGGGGGCGGCTCGGGAGCGGGCTCCAGGCTCCGGGTGCGGGTCCGTCTGTCCGGGGGTGGGGTCGCGGAGGAGACGCTCCAGGCGGATCCCGAATCAGACTCGATCAGCATCGAATTCCGCACCGAGGACGGCAACTTCATCACCCTGCTGGCGGACTTCAGACAGGTACCGGGGGGGGGACAGAGAGACCCCCACCCTGGGGGGACAGAGACACCCCTACCCTGGGGGACAGAGAGAGAGACCCTCCCCACCCTGGGGGGACAGAGAGAGACCCCTACCCTGGGGGCAGAGAGAGAGACCCCTACCCTGGGGGGACAGAGAGAGAGACCCCCCCCCACCCTGGGGGGACAGAGAGACAGACCCCCACCCTGGGGGGACAGAGAGAGACCCCTATCCTGGGGGGACAGAGAGACAGACCCCGACCCGGGGGGGACAGAGAGAGAGACCCCCCCCACCCTGGGGGGACAGAGAGACACCCCTACCCTGGGGGGACAGAGAGACAGACCCCCACCCTGGGGGGACAGAGAGACAGACCCCCACCCTGGGGGGACAGAGACACCCCTACCCTGGGGGGACAGCGAGACCCCCACCCTGGGGGGACAGAGAGACAGACCCCCACCCTGGGGGGACAGAGAGAGAGACCCCCCACCCTGGGGGGACAGAGACACCCCTACCCTGGGGGGCAGAGAGAGAGACACCCCTACCCTGGGGGGACAGAGAGAGAGACACCCCTACCCTGGGGGGACAGAGAGAGACCCCTACCCTGGGGGGACAGAGAGAGAGACCCCTACCCTGGGGGGACAGAGAGAGACAGACCCACCCTGGGGGGACAGAGAGAGAGACCCCTACCCTGGGGGGACAGAGAGAGAGACCCCTACCCTGGGGGACAGAGAGACACCCCCACCCTGGGGGGCAGAGAGAGAGACCCCCACCCTGGGGGGCAGAGAGAGAGACCCCCACCCTGGGGGCAGAGAGAGAGACCCCCACCCTGGGGGGACAGAGAGAGAGACCCCTACCCTGGGGGACAGAGAGACCCCCACCCTGGGGGAACACAGACAGACCCCTACCCTGGGGTGGGGGCAGAGAGACCTCTATTCTGGGGGGGGGGTGGCAGAGACCTACCCCAGGGGGAGGGACAGAGAGAGACCCCCACCCTGCGGGGGGCAGAGAGAGAGACCCCTACTCTTGGTGGGGGGGGTAGAATGACAGATAGACCCCTACCCTGGGGAGAATGACAGAGAGACCCCTACCCTGAGGGGAACGACAGAGAGACCCCCACCCTGGGGGGGAGGGGAACGGAGAAAACCCTACCCTGGGGGGTGGAACAGAGAGACCCCTACCCTGGGGATGGGCAGAGTACCCCTACCCTGGGGAGGAACAGAGAGACCACTACCCTCGGGGGGGTGTGTGACAACAGAGAGACCCCTACTCTGGAGGGGGGGGAAAGACAGAGAGACCCCTTCCCTGGTGGGGGAACGACAGAGAGACCCCTAGCCTGGGGGGAACAGAGAGACCCGTACCCCGGGAGGGGTGAACAGAGAGACCCCCACCCTGGGGGGACAGAGTGGCTTCCAATCCACCTGCAAGCTTTCAATTTCAAAAATGGAAAGCAGATTTTGTAGCTGTCCTTGTTTTCAGGACGGAGAGATTCGAAATCAGGGCGTGGGGCTTTAAAGGAGTGCAGGGGCAGTAATATACTACCTGTTTAATGTAGGTCAGGATGGTTTCATTGCTGGACGGTAATTGTGTTGAGCACTGTAGTAATTGCTGCCGGCAGAGCCCCTCTGATGCTGGGCATGAGCTCTTTGTCAAGTTCTGAGCACATGGTGACTCCTGGTGGACCTCTTGTTACTGAACTGTCTGGTTGTATAATCAACTTAACAAAGTATTTATATTTTGCCCAAACACAGTGATTGATTGTAACTAATGTCCACAAGCCCAAATAGAGCAGTCAATGTAATGTACATGGATTTTAGTAAGGCATTTGATAAGGTTTCCCATGGTAGGCTTATGCGGAAAGTCAGGAGGCATGGGATAGTGGGAAGTTTGGCCATTTGGATAGAGAACTGGCTAACCGGTCGAAGTCAGAGAGTGGTGGTAGATGGTAAATATTCAGCCTGGAGCCCAGTTACAAGTGGAGTTCCACAGGGATCAGTTCTGGGTCCTCTGCTGTTTGTAATTTTTACTAATGACTTGGAAGAGGGAGTCGAAGGGTGGGTCAGTAAATTTGCAGATGATACGAAGATTGGTGGAGTTGTGGATAGTGAGGAGGGCTGTTGTCGGCTGCAAAGGGACTTCGATATGATGCAGAGCTGGGCTGAGGAATGGCAGATGGAGTTCAACCCTGTCAAGTGTGAGGTTGTCCATTTTGGAAGGACAAATAAGAATGTGGAATACAGGATTAACGGCAGGGTTCTTAGTAAGGTGGAGGAGCAGAGGGATCTTGGAGTCTATGTTCATAGTTCTTTGAAAGTTGCCACTCAGGTGGATAGAGCTTGTAAGAAGGCCTATGGTGTATTAGTGTTCATTAGCAGAGGGACTGAATTCAAGAGTCGTGAGGTGATGTTGCAGCTATACAGGACCTTGGTAAGGCCACATTTGGAGTACTGTGTGCAGTTCTGGCCGCCTTACTTCAGGAAAGATGTGGAAGCTTTGGAGAGGGTGCAGAGGAGATTTACCAGGATGTTGCCTCGAATGGAGAATAGGTCGTACAAGGATAGGTTGAAAGTACTAGGCCTTTTCTCATTGGAACGGCGAAGGATGAAGGGTGACTTGATAGAGGTTTATAAGATGATCAGGGGAATAGATAGAGTAGACAGTCAGAGACTTTTTTCCCGGGTACAACAGAGTGTTACAAGGGGACATAAATTTAAGGTGAAGGGTGGAAGGTATGGGGGGATGTCAGGGGTAGGTTCTTTACCCAGAGAGTGGTGGGGGCATGGAATGCGCTGCCTGTGGGAGTGGCAGAGTCCGAATCATTGGTGACCTTTAAGCGGCAGTTGGATAGGTACATGGATAGGTGCTTAAGCTAGGACAAATGTTCTGCACAACATCGTGGGCCGAAGGGCCTGTTCTGTGCTGTATTGTTCTATGTTCTAAATTTTAAGAGACTATTAGGGGCACTATCTGAATCCTCAGCTTTTCCTTCTCCTGAGATTGTAAAGAAAGGTAAGTCAAAACAATGTTTCCTGAGGGTTTGGATTTGGTGGGCAGTGCAGTTAGAGTTGGACAACTCCTGATTTGAAACGTTAGTACCTATCGTTGCGAATGTGTTCCTTGTCAAGGTTCTTGGACAGTGCATTAAACAACCTGAACTGTGTGCAGTTTAATTCACAGGAACCTGAGACAGCCAAGACCCTGGATGTAGGCAGAGCACTGTACCTGGTAATTTAGAGGCTGAGAAGGATGCTAGACAGGAAAATGTTCATCTAGAGCATAATTTGACAACAAAGTAAATAAGAACATGGGGACTTGGTCAAATTATTGAAATGAATTAACAATTTGATTTTGGAAAGCAAGAGCTCTGGATGGTAAACGGCTAACTGGAATAATTTTTTAAACAAAGGAAGAGATGAATGGTACAACAGATGGTCAGGAAAAAATGTAACCTTTCTGTATTCTCACTGTCACCTTGAACTCTGCACTCTGGCTGCTGTGAGTACATCCACAGGGTCGAAAGAGAGGGAATTCCAGAATTTTGACCCAGTGACCCTGAAGGGACAGCGATATATTTCCAAGTCAGGATGGTGAGTGGATTGGAGGGGAACTTGCAAGTGAAGATGTTTTCATGTATCTGCTGCTCTTACCCTTTGACGTGGGTGAATGTGACGTAGTGAGGACATTATTAAACTTCTGATTGTATTGCACGACATTTTATTGAGTGTTAACAATTTGCATGTATATAATAAAAACCAAAGAATCTAGAGAAATGTAGCCAATCTGACAGCGTCTGTAGAGAGAAAAACAAACGTAATGTTTTGAGTTCAATTTATCTTTTCAGTTTTTAGGCTGGAGAGGAAGGGTGGAGGAGGAAGTAGAACAGATAGACCGTGACTACAGCACATGGCAAAGGGAGAGATGAAAGAGTGGATATTAATAGAAAATAAGTCAGTTCTTCTGAGAGCAAACCCATGTAAATGAGGCTAGGGTATGGAGGCCAAGTTGCCAAAGACTAGTTGGTTTTATATAGCTTTAATGTAGAAAATGCCCGAAAATGCTTCCATGATTTGAAACAAAAGCATTGTTTAAAAAATGACATTGAGCCATGTAAGTCAATGTTATGATAGGTGAGCTGTAAAATGTGTTGCTGGAAAAGCGCAGCAGGTCAGGCAGCATCCAAAGAGCAGGAGAATCGACGTTTCGGGCATGAGCCCTTCTTCAGGAATGGGCCCTTCTTCCTGAAGAAGGGTTCATGCCCGAAACGTCGAGTCTCCTGTTCCTTGGATGCTGCCTGACCTGCTGCGCTTTTCCAGCAACACATTTTTCAGCTCTGATCTCCAGCATCTGCAGTCCTCACTTTCTCCGTTATGATAGGTGACCAAACGTTTGAGCAAAGAGACACGGTTTAAGTAGCATCTTAAAAGGGGAAGAGGATAATTCAAATCCTTTCTGACTAGCGGTTGGATGGGGGAGAAGGGGTATAGTTCGTACTTTCCAAGGACTGCAGCAGTTCAAGAAGCAGCTCATCACCTTCTCGAGGACAGTTATGGATGGGCAATAAATACTGGCCCAGCCAGCGATACCCACATGACATGCATTTTTTTAAAATGTAGGGTGAGAATTCCAGAGCTTCAGCCCTTGGCCAGACTACATCTCAAATATTCAAGATGCCAGAATTATAAGAGAGCTGAGATCTCTGAGCCTTCCTCATGGGAATACCATTCCCTGCAAGTTCCCCTCCAAGCCACTCACCATCCTAACTTGGAAATATTTTGCTGTTCCTTCAGTGATGCTGGGTCAAAATCCTGGAATTCCCTTGCTAAGGGCATTGTGGGTCGGGCTGCAGCGGTTCAAGATGACAACTCACTGTCACCTTCCCAAGGGCAACTAGAGATGGGCAATAAATGCTGGCTACCAGCAACACCCACATCTCATTAATTAAAACAAAATTCTGATGAGAGTTTAGAATTAAGGAGCAGAACTTGCTGAGTGAATTAGTCACCCTGAGTGAGTGGGAGCATTACTGCGAAGAGGTGATAGCCATTGTATAAATGTCAGAGTGACAGTTCCTTGAGGCTTCAATACAGCTAATCTCTTCAATCCAGGGTATGCTTTATGTACGAGAATTGGCAGAATAAACTACGCAGATTGTTAGCAGCTGATGTAAGCAGTATTGAAACTGTGACTCACGTTGCCAGGACTGGGTCAGCTGGTCTTGTTTTCCTGCCTGCTGGGAGGATTTGTTGGAGCAGCAGTTATTATTGGCCAATCTTCCTCCTTAATGACTCATTTCCTTTCCACTTACCCAGGCTGCCCCAGCTGCTGGGACCTTTGGAGGGGGAACAGGAGATAAAACTTTATTGTTCCTTGTTGGTTTGTGCATGTGGAGATGGGGGGAAGGGGTTGTGG
This sequence comes from Hemiscyllium ocellatum, assembly GCF_020745735.1. Classification (NCBI taxonomy): domain Eukaryota; kingdom Metazoa; phylum Chordata; class Chondrichthyes; order Orectolobiformes; family Hemiscylliidae; genus Hemiscyllium; species Hemiscyllium ocellatum. Next base: position 56,258,108 of record NC_083429.1, read on the forward strand.
GGGGTGGTTGGGGGGGTAACAAGGAGTACTGCTCTGACCAGGTCATGCAGAGTAACTCTCTAAGATGTTTGATGTTCAATTCAAAGACACTTTGTTCACAGTGGTGAAAACAACTCTACTTTTTAAGTGTGTGAGCAGAAGTGGTGTATCAGCCCCTTTCATCCTGAACTCTCCCTGTTTGGGGGTGACCCATTTCACACCCTCATTGTGGCAGGAGATTAGTGAGAAACACAGACACTGCCACCTTGCTGATCCTTTCAATCTGACAATCAGAGCCCTGAGTAATAGAATCGTTGAATCCCTACAGGGTGGAAACAGACCACTTGGCCCATTGAGTCCATGTCATTGTTCCGAAGTGGGTCCCTTGCTTTGTGCTGGATGTGCTCGTACCAGCTTAGTGTTTAATTTGTTACAGAGGGAGTGGCAGCTTAAATGTGTTCAGTGTGAATTTACAGACAGTTATTGGCAGGAATTCTTTAGACAGTCAGTTGCTGAATTTCTGCCTGACATGACAGGTGATTGTTGAGTGAGTTCCCTGTGGGAAGGTGGGTGTTAAAGTTACAGCTCAAGTTGTTTCTCATGAGATGTTCTCCAGTTCCATGCTGGGTGTGTCCTCTGTTTTGCCCCAACTTGTCCCAGCAACATTCACTTGCTGCTTGTTTCTGTGTGACCAGATCTTCAGCAGCTGACTTACACACTGTTGTGTCCCTTGACTCTAAAAGCAATGAAACTACCTTTAGCACCTGCGATAGGGTATTAATATAAAACATTCAGCAGCACATCTGTCTACTATATGACAATTTGAGTTGCTGAGCTTGATGGAATACCAGAGGGTGCAGGTTCCTACCTGGAGTCTGGGCAGCCACATCTCCAATTTATTTCAGGCCACG